>NC_135497.1:533209493-533469493 GCF_052857255.1 Amblyomma americanum
CTAACGGTAGCATCTGGCGCATTAAAACTCTGTTCTTTGCAACACAAAGAGGTACCATAATACTTGGAAGGGGAAAAAAAAGGCATAAGACTATCACATCCCGAATAACCACACGACATCAAGTGGCTGTGAACAGGACTCTGCAACCAACAATGGACTACAGAGCGAGAAGCCTTTCTATCCCCATTTTGTTTAATGTACAATCAAAATGAATCACTCACACATACACGCAAAAGCAGCACACAAGTGACTTGGGGGAAGAATAGTTCCTCGACCTCAACCGGCCAGCACACACTCTCGTCGAAAAATAAAGCCCAGTAGAGAAATCTCCGAAAGCATGTAGCCAGCTCTGTCTGTCTCTCGTCTTTCCCCACTTTCCAAACATCCCTGAAAACCAGAGCTGCCGGGCAACATTGGACAGGCAAATCGCAACATTATCAGGAAAACAAGTGTTATCTGTGCAAGAAAGCCTTGCAGTTTGAATTTTGCAGTTAGATTTCATTTCAGACTACAACTACAATGCCTGAAAGTGGTGGGTTTGTGGACGGCAAAAAAAGAAAACTAACCCACAGCCAGAGGTTCATGTCACTGGGTAGATTCGAAAGAAGCTGCACAGTAGCAAGAGTGGCGACAATTTCAGAGAGTGCGATGACTGTGGCTGCCACATAAAGCATGCAGTACGTGTCGGCAGCTCAGAAAAAAAATGAAAAAAAGAAAACAGGTTGTGTGGAGCCTCCCATGCAAAAGTGAGGAATGTTTTAACAGAGGCAATGCACAGATAACACACAACAATGCTCCACTGCCGCTTCTCCCACCTCTCCCCTTGCCCAAGTACACAGCAGGAATGAAGATTCATGCCTATATAGTGGACAAAGTGATCAAGTCTGACTAAACCACGACAGAAAAGGGGCAAGGTCAGATTTGAGCAGCCGCCCATTCTTCTTTGGGGGGCACAGAAAAGAAGAGAAAACCTTTATTTCTTCATCCCTAGCACCAAAAGCAAACAGAAACAGAGTTAAGCAGCAGCAGTGGGCCTCTGACGACGGGAGTACAGAGCAAAGAAAAAGGGGCTGCGCCCGCAGGTCGCCAATAGAAGACCCGTGTCTGCATGTTCGGCTGTTCCCACCCCTCCTCCCCTTGGTGGTGGTAGTCGAGTCTCTTCTCTCCCCTCTGCTCAACAGGACTGCAACCAGGCTGCACACTGCAAAGAAGCAACAGTTAGGTCTACAAAAGCAGCCTCAAGCATTGCAGCAGCATTCATACTAGCTATACCGAATACAACTGGGAAATACTGCTAGTAGAAAAAGAGCGCTTTCTTTTGCCAAGACTCCTGCCTGCCCTATAGCATGTGTGCAGCAACAGCGATGCTGAATTTCAAGAGCTGCCTTCGCTATGGGGCAGTGGCCAATAAAATGTCACGGCAAGAAATGTGTTCTGGGAGTTTGCTCTAAAAGGTGCAGTCACCTACCGAAAATTCGGACCAGATTTTTTTTGGACATGCTAGACTACTCGGACTTTTTCATGGCACTGCACTATGCCCCACAAATAAAACGCCTAAGAATAATGAGTATTTAGAATACACTGCACCTGACTGCCGGACTTTTCGATCTCATTTGCACTCGCTGCAACGCTGCTGCCACTAAACAAACTGCTTTATAACGTATAGTGGACAGTCAATTAAAACTTGATAGAATACAGTGGAATTAAAGTAATGAGATCCTTAAAGGAATCTTTATTTGCAGTGTGCAGCATTCATCCATTCATTTCCAAGGGTGGTACATTCAATATACGGTGCTTTTAGTGTTACAGAAGGAGATCGCGAAGTAATAACTGTCTGTGGGAACTCCTGTTCCAAAAGAGAAAAATTAGTGGTAAAGCAACATGGCAATTAGAGTATGTAAAAAATAGACGAATGAAAACCAAGGAAACATAATACAATGCTAACGAGCAAACAAAACATAAGTGCAAGAAGAAAGTGCACAAGAACAAAGCAAAGTAGAAAATGAAAGTAATAGAGGTAAGATACACATACAATACTTTATCTAATATGTTAACACCGGCAAAGAAGATACATAGAGGGGGGAAAATGCACTAGTGAGCTGATGAAGCCAGGGTTGAAGGAGGTCCTAAATGAATGATGAAATGAACGTAAATTATGGTCAGATTTTATTTCGGATGGCTATGAATTCCATACAAAGATGGCTAAAAAGTATGCTGTTTGTTTTCCATACTTAGCATGCACTTTCATTCGTAGCAGATTTGGTTGCTCGGCAAACCCATGTGTGATTGTCACTGAAGATGAAGCTCTGATAATAATGGGAGAATGCTTAGATTGTACAGTTAAACCTGGATGTAACGAACCTCTATGTAACGAATTCCTGGATTTAACGAAATTTTTGAATTCCCTAACGCCGCCCCCATTGAAGCCCATGTATTTTCGACCTCGATGTAACGAAAACGTTGCGGCAGTTAACCTTGATGTAACGAACTCGCAAAGCTGATCAGTCATTACTTTTTGCACTTTTAAGGAAAATTCGACCAAATAAATGCACTATATTAGTGAATATTAGTATTGTATGGAGCCAACAGCTACACGAACGCCTGGGATCACCGCGACCAAGCGAACTTAGCGATGATGATGATAGCGACGGTTAGCGCGCGGCTAGCGCCGCCCCGTGCCCAACGTAGCAGCCTGTTCAGGCTTTGCTTGTGTAGCGTGGCACCAGGTGGCGTTTGTAGCGGCGGTTGATTTCTTTTGTTGCATTTTTTATGTATGGATTTGAAAAAAAGCATTTTTATTTTGTGATTTCCATATGTTTCAATGGCTTAGACACAGTTATGCGCAAGAATTCACTTTAAAAGCAACGCTGATGGCCGGTTCTTTCATTACCAGGGCGAAGGAAGGAGAGGGGGGAAAGGAGGACGAGACCGACGGGACGACGCGTTGCATTCGCCATTTTGCGTTTGTCCTGCGTCTGTGCGTGTCAGCTGTGCTCTCGTGCTGGTTCGTTTGACTTGTTTTGGAGGTGCTAGGCCTGCCGTCGGCGTGTAGTCGTGCGTCTCCGCTTGTAACTGCGTCGTCGGTTGGTCATGATGAGTTCTGCTAGTTCTACTGCCAGAAAACGAAAAGTTTTGTCTTTCGAAGACAAACTTGCAATTTTAAATGCAGTCGCCGCGGGCGAGAAGAAGAAGGACATTGCCGCCCGTTTCAGCATTCCAGCGAGCACCCTATCAACGATTTTGAGTGCGGAACACAACATCAGAAACGCAGTGGAGTCGGGAACAAGCTCGAAGAAAAAAAGCCTGAAGACGTCGACATATGCTGATGTGGACAAGGCAGTGTTCACGTGGTTTTTGGACACGCGAGCCAGAAATGTGCCCATTAGTGGCGCGATTTTGCAACAGAAGGCAAAGGACTTTGCGTGTATCTTGGGCCATGACGATTTCAAGGCAAGCAACGGGTGGCTGCAGGGATTCAAGAGCCGACACGGTGTCGTCGGGAGAGTAATCAGCGGCGAATCTGCCTCCGCAGACAGCGATGCTGCTGCTTCATGGGTGGCTGACAAGCTGCCTGGAATACTGAGTCGCTTCGAGGCGGCCGATGTCTACAATGCCGACGAGACAGCTCTATTTTATCAAATGCTTCCGGGCCGCACGCTAGCACTAAAAGGCGATGACTGCCGCGGCGGAAAGCAGAGCAAGCTCCGCATAACGATTCTGCTGTGCGCCAACCTCGACGGCACAGACAAGCGAGTCCCGCTGGTTGTCGGCAAAAGTGCCCGTCCCAGGTGTTTTAAGGGAACGAAGCGTATGCCCGTCAAGTATGTGGCGAACTCCAAGGCGTGGATGACTCGGCCAATATTTTCAGAATGGTTAACGGAATTTAACCAGGACGTCAAGCGGCAAGGCCGTCAAGTTTGCCTACTGCTGGATAATTGCTCGGCGCACCACGTCGAAGGCCTGCAGCTCTCGAACATCGAACTGCACTACTTCCCGGCCAACTGCACGTCCCTAATACAACCCCTTGACAAAGGGGTCATTAACAGTTTTAAATGCTGCTACCGACGCCGACTAATCCAGAAGATTCTTCTCGACATCCGGCTGGAACGGGAGATGAAGATTGATATTTATCAAGCAGTCGAGATGCTTGCTGCCTCCTGGCAAGAGGTCAGGGCAGAAGTTATTAGGAATTGCTTTTTAAAGGCCGGAATAGCAAGAAACGCACAGGCTGGTGCCGATGACGAGGAAGACGTTTCTACTCCGTCCGATGTGGCCGAAGCGTGGAACGAGCTACGCACTAACGGTGGTGTACCCGACGACGTTGAACTGGATGACTTTTTGTTTGCCGACAACGCCGCCGTGGCTACAGAGGAAATGACTGATGCAGCACTGGCTGAAAGCGTGCAAGATGATCGTGATGATGGTGCTTGCGATGCAGATCCGTGTGACGTGCCTACTGCAAAGGAGGTGATGAACGCAATGGACGTTATGCGCCGTTTCGTCGGCTCGCGCGACGATGAAGGAGCTCTACATGATTTAGCTTCTTTGGAGCGGCGTGTCCTGCCTGCACTTGTGCCGAAGAAGCAGGCAGCAATTACGCAATTTTTCAGTGTAAAATAACGCCGCCTCTCCTCTTCTCTCAAAGCTCCTTTGGAAGCTTTTTTTTTCAACGGTCCCTCTCGGGGCCACCAATCGCGCTTCGGCAGAGCACGCAGGCACGATGATTCCCGCTGTCTCTCGCTCGAGTTCCTCTCTCTACACCAAGTCGCCTATGCGCAGACACATGGTGCAGTCGTTTCGCGCCACGCACTTCCACGTGCGCGGCGACGTAAGAACAGTCGTGTCACGTCATAAAAACAATTGACGAGCCTTCACGCGAAACCTGCATGTAACGAAAACCTGCATGTAACGAAAAATCGGGAGATTTTTTCAACTTCGTTATATCCAGGTTTAACTGTAGCAAGTATCGAGGATGACTACTTGGAAATGGCTGAAAGTAATTAAACGGAGCGCTTGATTTTGAAGGTGGCGGATACATGATAAGTGTTACTAGTGGTGCCCCAACTAGATGATATGCAATACGTATGGTGGCTATGTATGAAAGAAAAATACAACGTACGAAGGATAGTAGCAATGAAGGAAATATGGCAGGCTATAATTATCACGTGAACATCAAAAGCAGTTTCTGACCTAATGAGTTTAGTGTGCTTATCAAATTTTAAATGACTATCAAAATGGTACCAAGAAACGTGGTGAAGTCAGATGGGTAAATAGTATGGGTGCTAAAATATATCCGGGGCACTGGAATGCCTTCCTTGGTGCGGGAATGAAACACCATAAAGGTTATTTTCTTTGGATTAATTTGCAAATGGTTATTTTGGCACCAAATATTAATATTCCAGAAGTCAGCTTTTAAGTTCGTGCTTAGTGTAAATATCTTACTATTATAGGATAAATTGGTAGTGCATTTGGCACAACGAATGAAATTACACTAGTAAAAATATTTTGGCAAATCATTAATGCACACAAGGAAAAGGAGGGGCCCTGGAATGGATCCCTGTGGTACGCCATGATCAATTAGCTTTGCGTTAGAATATGTGGCACCAGATTGAACAACCTGCAATCTATCAGTCGCGGATTAGGTTAAACCTTTATGGGACAGCGGCAATTCCACTCAAGGAGACGTTATTCATGTCCAATGTACGCCCTGCACTTGAATACCCTTGCACCGCTTGGGACCCGCATACAAAACAGAATATTGAGGAACTGGAGAGTGTCCGAAAACGGGCTGCTAGGCTTGTCTCTGGTGATTTTAATTTCGAAAAAAGCTCTTCTGGTTTGCACAAGTTGGGGTGGCCGTTAATTGCAAAAAAGGAGAAAATATTTGAGACTTTCTTTTATAATGTGCATAATGGCAAAACTGGTATTCCAAAAGAGAAATACATGCATGAGCCAAGTTACATTTCCACCCGCACCGACCACCCACTAAATGTGCGCGAGTACAATTCCCGAATTAACACATTGAATATAGTTTTTTTCCCACGAACAATACATGATTGAAACAGTCTGCCTGCACAAATTGCTGCTTTCCCTCCCGCATCTTTTAACAACCCTTTGAAAAACCACCTGTTAATATGATTTTATTAAGTTAAAATGACTGTTAGTATCACTGTTAATATCAGTGTAGCAATATTTCTTATCCTAGTGCATTGTGTTCTAGTTTAGTGTTGCTAAAACAGTGCTGTATTATGAATGCCATTTTCTCTGCGTCTGTGGCGGGCGTGTTTGTTTTTCTGCAACATTCTTTTCATTTTTGCCTTTCCTCCCATATCCATGGTTTTTCTCAGTATATTGCATCATTTGCCTCAATTACTGTATTTCATCTGTTGCTTTTACGATGTTTCCCCCCTACAACAATGCCCCAGTGGGGGCGCTGTAGGTATACTCTGATAATTCAAAATTTCAGTTAATTCAAACATTTTAATTGCGGGCTATATTTTCAATGCATTTTAAAGCCACTTAATTTGTACCACGGATTCTCTTAAATTAGCTTAATTCAAACTTTTTGGCTTCCTCCAGCACTCCTGGCATATGAAAAAGTGATGGCCGAGGTCGGATATGTCAGGCTTGCAGTGCCATGCAAACTGAATGGCCTGAGTTGCCTTGGGGCGTTAAACCCCCGTAAAACAAAAAAAAAACAATACAGTAAAACCTCCTTGATACGTTCCCGGTCTGTATGCTCAAATTCTCGGACATTAAAAATGTCCCTTAGGGTTACACTATATTTTTCCTGACTAATACGTTCCCGGAAAATTCGATTTCCCAGCTACTTCGTTTAAAATTTTGACAAATTATAGTCTTATATTGACCAACCGCACATGTGCAAACATTTTTGCGGCAGTCAGCCGCCGTAGTGGCTTCTCTGCAGTGCCGTAGTGCAAGGAGGCAAAGCACCACCACCACTACGACCACCACTATCACCAAGAACAAAAACAAAAACGGCGCGCTAGCAATCGCGACGGTCGTTTCTGTGGGAACACGGTATGAAGAGGAGAAAGACAGATGTCCATAAAGCAATAGTCTGGGACCAGACCAAGGTGCACTTCTAAAAATTCAAACAAAAATCTCTGGTCCCTTGAAGTTTGAATTAACGAGTCTACTTTAGTGTTAATTACTGCAGTAGTACAGGTGAAATGTCGTCAGCAATAAGTTTGATTTTGGTAGGAATTATTCCGTCTAACCCTTGACCCGTATTTTTTAGTTTGTTAAAAAACCTGAGATACTTCCTTTGGTGAAGTTGGGCACAGAAAGAAGAAAGGTGGGTAGTGGGTGTGATTTGAAGAGCAAGGGTGAGTGATCGAAGCATTTGCAGTGAAACTAAAGTTAAAGGCACATTGGCGATATCTTGAGGGTGCAAAAAATTTCCTTGCAGTCAATAAGGTTAGTGGGATTGGGTTCCGAGAAAGCCTGGTTTTTCTACTAAGCTGCTAGTTTTTATGGGTGTTGTTTCCATATCTTAAAGTTAGTGTCTGGTAATAAGTCATTAAGTGGGATCATAATTGCTATTTTTCTTTTTCACTCTTTACGTTCCCAAAGTTGGTGAAGCATGCGGCAACCAGTACAGAACTAACCAGTGTATACAGCGTTGACTGTGGACAACGCAATGCTTCAAAAAAAAAAAAGCAAACACATTGGATCGCACATGAAACCTTATTACATGTGTAAGGCATGTCACACTGATGTGCATGGATGACGTGCGGTGCACTACTGCAGTGTCATTCCATGACAACTGATCCAGTCTTTGCGCTCAACCATCTTGCTTAAAAAAAAACATGGCTTACTTCATTACTATGACAATTATTATCCCAGCTTGTTTTTGGCGGGAAAATTTGTTTCATGTTGCAGCTGCCATCTTACGTTTGCAAGCAGTAGCAAAACCTAATTTCACAAAAAAAATTTGTAAAACGAACTGTTCACACATTACTATGAAACCTTTGTCATATAAACAAAAGACATCGCATTTTCATATCCAAGAATTTGTTCTATTTTTTTCTAAATATAAAACATGAAAGAGGTTATAAAAATAATGAATTAATTGTGAAACTGTTTATCAAATTTTATATTCCCACAGTAGTCATTCCAACTATTTTTCTAAGCTGCCCAGAAGGCAAAGACACCGACAAAAATAATTCAGAAGTCATAAAACCTAAGCCCTGTCAGACAAAAAAATTCAGTTTCCAAAAGATCTGCTTTTTTTAGGCATATCCAGCCATTCATTGCACAGCAAGGCGGTCCTAGTAAATAAAAAATGACACTAAGTTGCACAGTAACCTTGAACGGCATTTATTTCTGAAAGTTTGATCGGAACATTTTTTTTTTTTTAAGAAAGAAAGAAGCTTTTTAAGTTGAGTCCTTTCGTTCTGCCCTGGTGTTGCATGCGGCTTGCTCTTCACTGCAGTGCAAGCTAGAGCGGACATCAACGACACACATAAGTAACGCTGCACGGTGCTCCAAGCAGATGCGCCCGACATTTTGGTATAGAAAGGTCCACTGGCATGTTTATTCACAGTTCGTCGCTTTAAACTCTTGAGTTGCCAAGTATAACGTTAAGGGGGGGGACGCGGCCCTTGAAAACCGAAAAATCGCGAAAAAGTCGATTTTTGGAAAAGTGAATATTCTGACAGTTTGTGTCATAAACTACCTGTTCTGCAAATATCAACGCCTAATTCGTCGTGAAAGTACTTCAAATTAAATATCGAACAAGCCGCGGCAGCCGCTGAGCTGCGAGAAAGCGCCGAAAATACCCCAACTTCGAGCGCATGCCGTTTCTCAGCCAGCGAACCGAGCGCCGCCATCTTGGTTTTGTTTTGTTCGTGAATTCTTGCTCTTTTTTTTGCCTCCTCCGACGACTGCGGTGGCAGCATGGTGGAAGCGTGGCTCGCTTGTGATTGGGGCCCTCAAAGCGCCTTTCGAGCTTCCCGCGTTTGAAATGCGAGGCTGTGATTGGGCGAAGGGCGCGCTCCTCGAGAACGCGGGGGATCGCGCGGCCGCTATTGGCTGCTGCACGCGCTGACGAGGCGGTCCCCTTTCGGCGGCGGCCGGCGCATCGTCTGCACTGGCCGCCATGGCTCTTTCCTTTTCTCGTTGTTGGCGGTCTTTGTGGTTTGTACGCTCTCTTCACATTTCGCCAGGTTTGTGTTCGCTGTTGTCACCGTCTTTACGATATCTCGCCGTGCCGTCCGAACAGTTTCCTGCAGACTGTTGCACGGTCAGTCACGATGCGTCCAACAAAGCGAAAGACGCTACACGCGTTTGGTGCGCAGAAGCGTGCTATGAAGTTGATTCGTGCGGCGAAGCGTGCCACCAACAGCCACTGTGTCGATGCTTCCAGCCGCATAGCTTCTGCTACATCGCTACCAGACAGTGATTGCGTCGCCGCTTTCAGCGACGTACCAGCAGCTTCTTCGGTGCAAGAAAGCGTTGCTTCGGGCACGCCTTCTGTACCGAACTCTTCAACCTTGGCGATTGCGGCCTCCAGCTCCGGTCTGGAATCTACCCCGAAGCGCGACGTCGCGCGCCGTTCACTTGGAAACGCATTTCCTGACGCGCGAGGAGATCGAGGCAGTGGTGCACAACGTGCTGTTGTTCAAGAAAGACTTGGCGCCAGCCATGCCAGCGACACAACGGAAGTTTGAAGCGATGACGCCCGATCCCAGATCTGCCCCCGCTACAAGTGAAGGTGCGAAACTTTGCCTTGTGCAAATGGATACCCTAAGCGACCTGCTCTCTAGCACCTTGTGCAAGCATTGCCTTGCGCCCGGGTTGACCGTTCAAGAAGGCACCCAGCTTGGACTGGCAACAAAGCTTGAACTGATGTGCCCACATTGTGGGATGGTTGCAAGCTCATGGAACTCCCAACGCCAGAATGAAGCAATGGCCTTTGAAGAGAACATATGAGCCGTTATGGCAATGAAGCAGATTGGCAAGGGCCAGACAGCTCACAACGACTTCTGGGCAACGATGAATGTATCTCAAAGAGGGCTTCATCATAGCACATTCCAGAAGCACCTGAAGAAGACATTCAGGGACAGAGAGATCCAGTGCATGCACAAGTTCTACGCCGAATCAGCTGCTGCAGTGAAGGAGGTCTACAAGGAGATGGACCCAAGCTTTTGCAGAGACATCACTGTAGCATATGATGGAACTTGGCATAAGCGTGGCCACACATCCCACATTGGAGTTGGGGCGGTGATTGAGTACCATACAGGCCTCATCATGGATGCTGTGGTTCTGTCTAACCAGTGCCTTGGTTGTCAAGTAGGACCACAACCTGGAGAAGCAGGTTACTCAAGCTGGCATGAGCGTCATGTTTTCCAGAAAAACACTGATGCTAAATCCGGGAGGATGGAAGTAGAAGCAGCTTTGATTCTTTTCAACCGTTCAGTCTCAAAGCACAACCTGCGTTACACAACGCTTGTTTCTGATGGAGACAGCGCCACCTTCTCAGCCCTTGTGGAAGAGAACGTCTACGGACTAGTCCCCATTGTTAAAGAAGAGTGCCTCAACCATGTCCAAAAGAGGATGGGCACGGCACTGCGGAACCTTGTGCAAAAAAGTGAAAAGTCACTGGGAGTGAAGGGTAGGCTGACAAAGGCTCTCATAGATAAACTGACAGACTATTATGGCTGGGCCCTGAGAAACAACTCCAACGATGTGGCTGCAATGCAGCGTGTAGTGATGGAATCGTACTACCATGTCACATCAACTGAAGAGAAGCCTCGCCATGACTTCTGCCCAGAGGGTGCCAACTCGTGGTGCCGTCATAAGGTTGCCGAGGCAAGTGATTCACCACAGCCAAAGCACAAGTACAGCCTTCCAGGCTACGTTACTGAGGCTATGCTGCCTGTTTACCAGCGCCACTCGCAGGCTTCTCTTCTGCAACGCTGCCTGGGTGCAAAGACGCAAAATGCGTCCGAGTCTTTCCACTCTGTCCTATGGTCCCTGACGCCAAAGGAGCAGCACGCGTCTTTGCTGTGCAGACAGTACTGCATGAAGCAGTGATGAGCTATAATGCTGGATGTCAAAGGGCCACCAAAGAAATCTCGGAGTCAGTGGGACTCTCACCTGGCCACCTAGCCATCCAGCGAGCTGCAGAAAAAGATGCCCTGCGCATGGACAAGGCCGAGAAAAGGAATCAGGTGAAGAATGAGAGGCGGCAAAGGAAAAAAGTGCGCAAGGACACCACCAGCTATTCTGCAGGGTCATTTTAGACCTAGGAAAAGGTTTTAAACTTTCTCGAGGGCCATGTTTAGAAATTACTTTTTTCCTGGTGTGACTGCTCATTCTGACTGCATTTCGGGAACCACTTATCGGATTTCCATGGGTTTTTTTTTTATTTCGTACCTGAATAAATTTCTGAGGGCAAGACAAGCCCACTTTTTCAAGTTAATGTATCTGAAATTTGTCATAAGCAATTAAAATTTGCCTAATGAAGGTCTAATTAGTGACACTAAATTCAGTGCTGCGGTAAAATTTTTCAGCAAGGAAATTCAGCAAAGGGGCCTTGTCTTGCCCTGCAGTACCTATCTAGCAATAACCATAATGAATTTCACAGTGACAGCGCTGTTTTCAAATTCTCCAGGCCTGGAATAAGGGACCTATGTGAACCATTTTGATATACTCCCGTAACTTTAGAACCAGTGTGCACAGCTTCATGAAAAGGTATTTCTTCAAATGTTTGTGTTCTGAGCCCACCCTAAAAATTTCATTCAGATATCTCAAGAAACAAGAAAGCTGGTGTTCTCGCGACCTTTGAGGGCTGTTTTCTCAGAATGTATTTTTTGCCTGGCGTGGCTGCTCATTCTGGCTGCTGCTCGGGAACTGCTTATAGGATTTCCATGGGTTTTTTTTATTCCGTACCTGAATAAATTTCTGAGGGCAAGACAAGCCCGCTTTTTCAAGTTATTGTGTCTGAAATTTGTCACAAGCAATTAAAATTTGCCTAATGAAGGTCTAATTGGCAACACAAAATTCAGTGCTGTGCTAAACTTTTCCAGCAAGGAAATTTAGAAAAAGGGGTCTGTCTTGCCCTGGGGCACTTATCCAGGAATGACCCCAATGAGTTTCACAGTGCCAACACTATTTTCAAATTCTCCAGGCCTGGAATAAGCGACCTATGTGAACCACACTGATATACTCCTGTAACTTGAGAACCGGTGCCCACAGCTACATGAAACTTGGTAGTTCTTCAAATGGTTATGCTGTAAGCCTACCCTGAAAATTTCATTCAGATATATCAAGAAACAAAAAAAGTTGGTGTTCAAGGGTAGCCTCCCCCTTAAAGGGAAACTGCAGAGGTTTTAAAATTCAATGAGCTAAAAGGGGTCGAATGTGTGAAACTTGCAGGGAAAGCATGAGAAGTCCTTTTGAGCGAGCATTTTTAATCACCATTTAAATCGCAACGGCCTTCAATGTTCTCCGCAGCGCAAAACGCCAAGCGGGGGTGCACGACGACGTCACACCGAACGCAAAGCCCACCTAGCATTGTATGGCAGCATCCGACGATGCACGGCAGAGCATGGTTCGTGGCAACAGAAGTTTGAAATCTTACAGTCTGTGACGTCACATCGAGCTTCTCCGCACACCTCTGGTGCTGTGAGGAGAAGCCTAAGCTTTAATTGTAGATACGTCAACATTTAAATGTTGGCGCAAAAAACTTGCCATGCCTTACCTACAGCCTATACAGATTTGAATCCTTGAATATCCGAAACTTTTGCAAAGTGGTGCAGTTGCCCTTTAAGCTCAGCATGCACCATTGATAAATAAAGGATTGATGTGGTGAAACCCGCATATCCCCTTCAGGCGCCAATTTAATCTTTTGAAAGGAAAATACTTGCATAAATGATGATCAGTAGACTAAGCAGAAGTGATGTGCAAAAATTTATGCAAAAATATTAAGATTTAAGCATATTTTATTTGCGTCCACATTTGTGGACATGGCGCCTTAAACCTGATACATGAACGTAAACACTGCTACATTTGCTTGCGTTTTCTAACTGATCGTTAGACATCATTAAATGTTTAGGTGTGAGAATATACGTTTCAGGAAATTAATCTGTAATTCATGACTTATAAAACAGATAAAAGCATTCATTCTGTGACGACAGGCAGAGGAAAATTTAGTATTTCGAGCACCAAACGTGTGCAGATGTGCAGCCTTCACGCTGGCACCGTTGCGTAATTAACCTGTTCAGAAGTTGTGGCCAATGGTTGCTTCCATCGTAAGTAATGCTTCAAGTCCAGGTGCATCGAAGGGGTCCCGAGCTATCTGAGCACAGTTGGAAAGGGAGAGAGAGATAGCATCTTGCGGCGTGTTTTACACTTGGTTTTTTTCCAAAATGAAAAATCATTTTAAAGGTCTGTTTGTTTCAGGTCAAAATGTCCCCTCACTCTACCAATGTGCCGATTGTTTTGTAGCCTTTTAGCTGAGCGACCAGATCTGAACTGACCATGGTGTGAGGGCACGGGTTCCCCTTTTTCATCCCCCCTTGTGTAGTGCTGCCAATTTGTCTTTTTCTCCGTCTCGGGTATCATACAAAATGCAATGATTCTTGCGAAAACCATCGCAGCGAAATTTTCAGAACGATAAGAGAAAAAAATGTTGTGACCGTCACTGAAAATGGTTGCTTCATTCGGATTCATGCATTGCACAATCAAGCACAGGCCTAAGCCCCTCCTAGACCTCCCTGTCTTTAAGCACTGGTCATAGCGCGCTGTGTTTGTCGGCAGAGGCTCAGCTAAGTGGCGATTGTTCGCGACCATTTGCGGGCCTTCATTGCTCGGTCGGCCACACTTCTTTGGAGGTACCTCTCCATCGGCTATATTCATGAAAACGCTTCAGCGTTGGAGTCATCCAACGTTCTCTTTTTCCAAGCATAGTTTTCAACGCCCGTAAGCAGTAAGCCTATTTCGTACCATACATGCACAAAAAAAAAAACGCGTTATGGGGAGAAAACGCCACTTTGATGTTTTCGGCATTAAGGCGCCATGTCCACATCTGCGGACGCGCCACTTTTTCTTCGTCTATGACTTTTTATTTCACTTTTTCTTCGTCTACTATGATGAAAATTATTGTGCCGTTTCTACATTAATCTATCGACACATTCTGATCGCTAAATTGAGTAATTTGCGATTATTTGTAAAGATAGAATGCAAAAAGTAAAGCTATTTACTCGTCCCTCTAAAAAACGACGTGATGCACATATCTTCTTTTTTTTTACAATGTATTTCGCTGTAGCTGTGCAAGATATAGCGCCACAAAGTGGACTGAGAGGGTCAAAATGCAGTAAAATCTCGTTACTACGAATATCAGATTAACGAATTTTTCAGATTTACGAATTTTTTTTAAATCCCCGCCAAAATGCCTATATTTTCAATGTAAAAAACTTTCAGTACTACGAATTTCAGATTACCGAATATTTCAGAATAACGTATGCAATTTAATCTCGCAATCGTTGCAAGACGCTTCGTTATTACGAAGTTTCGTCGAAGTTTCCTACCAAATCCCTGAAGATGACGCCTATCATCATCATCCGAAGCAGCAGCTACGCGCTGGGGAACCCATTGCAACGGATACAGCCCCAGCGGCATCGACATCAACTCGAGTGTCGCGTTGAATGAATATAGGCTAGGCGGCGCAAGCTGCCGCCCGATACAAAAGGTAAGGCCATTATCATCCATCCATCATTCAGCGTGTGGTCGCATACGGCGCCGTAGTCGTAAGCCTATTGAACGCAGTGTCACCACGTTGACAGCGAACGGTACGACCTGCAAAGTTATCGGCGCTGTGATTGTGTTGTGCATTAGCTTTGCTGACAATGAGTTCTCCTGGCCCCCGCGTTAAAAAGAAGCGACGCCAGTTTTCGCTTAAAGAAAAAGTGGACATTGTGTCGCAGCTGAATGCTGGAAAAAAGCAAGTGGACTTGTGCAGGGAGCTTGACATAACGCCGTCAACAATAACAACCATGCTCAAAGATTGGGGCAAGATCATAAAACTACATTGAGAGTCGCAGCTGGCTCCCTCATGAAAACGTCTGCGGCTGGGCAACTACCGTGGACAGCGACTTTCGAATTATGTGGCCAGTGACAGCACGGCGGCTACATCCGCGGAGCTCACCACCGAAGACATCGTGAATCAAGTGCATGAGCAAGAAGAATGTAGCAGCGACGAAGACGATGCCGACACTGGATCAGCGCACGAAGAGGAAGAGATTGTTTCCGGCTCGGATGTCCTAGTCTTTCTAGAGAAGACCCGATCATTCCTCGGGCGCTGCAAAGATGTCCCCGATGACGTGCACAGGAAGGTCGAGGATGTGGAGGTGTTCGTCCTGCAGCGCTTGTCGTCTACTCGCCAGAAGAAGATAACAGACTTCTTCAAGCAATAAATTGTAGTTAAACTGTGCCCAGCGTTATCGTTTATTATTTACTTACCAACACGTAAATCTGCTGCAAAGGTACGTAATTTTAGTTCTTGTGATGTATTACTGACATGAAAATAATGGTTTTCCAGTACTACGATATTTCAAAATAACAAATTCGATTCGGCGGTCCCGTGAAGTTTGTTGTAACGAGATTCTACTGTGGTAAGAGCGCGGTATTTAAAGGAGGAAATTCGCCTTGTGTGCGAAAATATGAGGAGGCTTAGGTCTTCAATGGTAGCGCTCTTGCAAACCGCCCTGTGAATGCAGCTTCATTTTCTTGAATACAGTGGAACCCCGTTCATACGTTTTTCACCGGACCGCGAAAAAAAAACGTAACAGCCGGGAAAACGCAACAGTGAGGAAAGGTCCGAAAATTAATGGAAACAGTGCAGCTTTGCCTTGAAACAATTTATTTCAACATCAAGTGAGCTTAGGTCTTAAAAAAATCGAGAATGGTCAATTGCCGTTTTTTCCGCTCACTGGAAAACACCACGCGTTTCTCGATGACCTGGAAAGCCGCATTGCTCTCAGCGTCGCTTTGAGGTGCGACGTACCTGCGGAGGAGGTCCAGAGCCGCGACGGCTTCTCCAAAGCTCGGGTCCGCAAACTCCCCGGAATCATGCGGCTCGTGCTCCTCGTCGTCATCACAGTCTGAGGCTTCACTCGCGACCGAGTCTGCAACGGTCTCGGCGATACTCTGACACTCGGACGTCACGACAGCAGCATCCACGGCGACGTAGTCATCATACGTGACTCCCGTGGCACCCAGCGCATTCAAAGCTTCACTCAGCTCTTGATCATGAGAGGCTGCTTCCGTCTCTTCAGCTTCCGTGGCAGTTTCCTCTCCGCCGTCCATGCGAAAGCCACACCGCGCGAAGCAGTGCTGTGCAGTTGACGCGCTCACTGCAGTCCACGCTGAAGCGACGTAGTGCATAGCGTCCAGTATTGAAACGACCGTAGGCTGCTGTCCGCGATCAATACGCGCCAGACAGCGCTTTACGATGGACTTCCTGTACGAGTGCTTTAAGTTCTTTATGACGCCGGCATCCAACGGCTGCAAGTGGCTTGTAGTGTTTGCAGGAAAAAAAACAAACTTAACGTTCCGAAGAAACGACGGATCTCTCGGGTGGGCAGCACAATTGTCCAGAAAAAGGACAACACTCCTGCACTGGGAGCCCATCTTGTTGTCGAAGTAACGAAGAAATTCCTCGAACAAAGAACCCGTCATCCATGCACGACTGTTGTTTCTATAGTGACATGGCAGCAGGCGAATGTTCTTTAAGCACCGTGGGTTTCGGTATTTTCCAATTACCCATGGCTTCAGCTTCTCCGAGTCATCCATGTTGCAGCAAAGGAGCACCGTCAATCGTTCTTTGCTGCATTTGCCTCCGTGGCATGCTTCGCCCTTCAGGCTTAACGACTTGGATGGCTGCACACGAAAGAAAAGACCCGTTTCATCGGCATTGTAACTGTTAAGAGGCTCATACCCCTCAATTATGGCAGATAGTGTGGCCTTCCAATCGTCGACTGTTTCCAAGTTTACACTTGCTGCTTCCCCGGATACCGTCTTATACGCGATGCCGTGCCTCTTCCGGAAACGTTCGATCCAGCCATTTGACGCCGCAAAGTCACTGATGCCCAGTCGGTCGGCTATTTCCATCGCCTTCTCGCGCAAAATGCTGCCGTCGAAGTTAACACCGGCAGCGCGAGCTTGTTTAAACCAAGTAAGAAGCGACTCGTCGAGGTTTCCATACTTGGCGCCACGAGCCTGCTTAGCTTTCGGGTCGAAGAGCGCAGCATTCCCTTGTATCTCGGCACGCTTCGAGACTATGCTGTTAAGCGTCGAGGGTGGCAGACCAAGATCCTTGGCGATGTCGACTCTTTTCCGCGCTGGCTGCCTGTCGACTATGTTGAGAACATCCAGCTTTTCCTCGAGGGAAAGCGCCTTGCGCTTGCGCGATGCCATCAAAGGACGACGAATCGCTCGCGGTGTTAGCGAGGCCCGACGAGGCGTAGGCAGCGTAGGTGTTGACGGGAGGACACGGACGACTCGGACGGGTTGAACCCCACAAACAAGAAAGACTGGATTAGCGAGGCCTGACGAGGCGTAGGCAGCGTAGCTGTTGACGGAAGGACACGGACGACTTGGATGGGTTGAACCGCACAAACAAGAAAGACTGGATTTACTCGCTTCGGCTGACGAGGCAGTGGCCATCTGGTGGCAATCTCTCCAACTCGTGTGCGGCTTTTTATGGCCTCCGAGATAACCCACACGCGTGCAAGGGGATGATCTCGGAGGCCATGGTCTTGTAGCCAATTCCGTAGCCAAGCCTGGCCAAAACTCGTCAAAATGGCGGTTGGCGCGCGTTGCCTGGCCAGGTTCGGGGTGCCGGGTTGCGACGTATCATGCGGGAACGTTTTCACAGCTACAACGTAACAGCGGGGTACCCAATACATTGGATCCTATAGGAGGTATGCCGGAACCGGACGAAAACGACGTAACAGCCGGGAAAACGCAGCAGTGAGGAACGTAACAGCGGGGTTCTACTGCAATTTCTTGGGCCACCCAGAGGGCTAAGACAAGGCTGATAGTTTTCTGAGCCCATGTGCATAGCACATAGGGGGTTTGTATTTTACCTTTGTACGGCCTCTGAATACTTTGTGTTGTTGTCAAGCACTCCCAGTGCCGTCGCGAGCTCTTATGCCATGCTAGGTGGTGAAAAATTCTATTCCGCAACATTGCGGTTTTAACTCCAAGTGCTCAGACTGCAAAGTGCACTTCCCAACCGAAGGACAGCTGGAGATTCGATCAAAAGCGGCACCTGCATTTGATAGTGCTCCTCACAGCTGCAGGGAGAGGAGCATGGCTGCAGCAATCTTGGTCTGCATCTCCAGTTACCGTGCAGGGTATCACGATGCTCCTGCCATGCGGCCCCACCTTATTTTTATTTTTTGTAACTGTGCCCTTCAGCAGATTTGTGTATTGATGAAGCTGGCAGCATCCAAGTCCAGCGCATCATTGTGTTCTAGGAGTAGAGCGCTGGTTCAGTGTATATTAGCAGTCGGCGGCGAAGTGTGATGCAGTGAACAGCAACCACGGAACGACACCGAGGCTGGATCAGTTTGTGTGGAATGACCCTGCAGAATTCCGTTTTCCCGACATTTCACTGATTTCTCCAGTGTACAATTTCCCTCATTAATCCCGGCTGCTAGACACCCTGTGCACTGTGCTTGGATATGTATAGGCGAGCAGAGGGTGCACAGGCCGACCCGGACTGCCCTTGCGCTGGAAGGAGTAGCCACAACACTCACCCGTGGAGAGAAGCGGGGTTCTCCTAACAGCCACAGGCCTCCTTGTCTGCGGTGGCCTCGCTCGTCAGGCTCGTCGTGGTCCGTGTCTGCGGTTTATGCTGCACGCCAGACTCGGCAGCATTCAGGTCCAGGCTGGCCATGACATACATACAACCGATGAGTGAATGATGACAGGGGCCAAATTCGAACCAATTTGGTGACTACCACACATTCCACCCTGTCTAGTACAAACTTCAACAGTATGACCTGTCCCTCATTGGTCTTTGCCCGAAGTAACCAGGCTACATGGGTTTGCTTCTCGGCAGTACACTGGAGCCTTTCCCTAAAGATTAAACTTGCTTTGTTTGAAGGGTTCCACTGTACAACTGAGTAGCAAACCATGCCAGCCTTGTTACTTTTGGTAAAGCTTTATTAAACTTTACTGGTTTTTGTTCAAAAACCGTGAAAAAGGAAGACCATTCACAAATGCAACACCATTGCATTCACATGCATCAAGGTCACCGCAAGTCTTCCCTGCTTAAAGGACAACAGACACCAAATTTTTGCTCGAAAACTATGCGTTAGACATTGGTATACATGGAGCACCCCGTGGTATTCGCCTACAACCGCTAAATAATTTGTAACTGATTTTCTTCTTGACACTGTTTTGGTTTCGGTTTCATCAACCAAATGATGGCTGTAAAGTGTAGTTGAACTTTAGGTCACATGAGGCATAAAAAAAAACTGCAATATGTATTGTAATTCTAGCTCTAGAAACAGGCTGGTTTAAGTGCTGTAGTGAGTTAAAACTATGTATCAGCATTTAAACTGCAGTTTTTCCATGCCTCACGTGACCTAAAGTTCAACTGCACATCAACGCCATCGTTCAGTAGATGAAACGAAACAGCACGATAGAAGAAATTCAATTATAAACTATTTAGCGATCGTAGGTGAATACCATGCAGTGTTTCATGTATTCTAATGTCTTAAACATCACCTTAAAGAAGAAAATATGCAATAAAATTAGGTTTCCATAGTCCTTTAAAGGGGCCCTGGAACACCTGAGGAGAGTACATAAACTCAATCATTACATTTTGTTGTCATGAACACCTGAGCCAAAACGCAGCACAGCACCCACAATGCTGCCCTTTCCTGCGACATTTTCATGCTCACACCCTCCTCCATCTCACCCGTCTGCGTATGTTATTCTTTCAGACGACAGGCAGCTACCATGGCCACAGCTGCCTTACTCCGCAGGTCAACCCCATGGGGAATTCCCGCATGCGTCACCAGCCGGCAGAGTGGCGACCTTTTAGCACGCAAAATGTGACGAGAGGAGAAAGAAAAGAGCAAAAACACTGAAACTAAACTTCTGACTACGGATAACTCGGCTTCAAACAAACACATTAAAAAAATTCTTGCTGGAGGATATCCGGGGAGCAGTGTCCTTTAATATCCCAGGCATACCGCAACTTTATTGAGAGCACAACCTGACACTGACGCCGACCCGATCACAACACCAATGATTAGCCAACCGACGACACCAACACAAACGGCGGCCAGATGTCTTTGCAGTGTGACAAGCTTTGAGACCGGAGACCCCGCCAAAGCCAGTCTGCCAACTGTCAGCAGCCAGGTTTTTGTGAGACTGGCCACCATACGTTTCAGCACTCATATAAAAATTAAGAGTATAATTGCTGCCTACACTTCAGTGTGGACTGTGGCGTGTGTTGAAGCAGTGACCCTAACCGTGGCAGCCTGGCATATTTGTTGGATTGTGTTGGGTTTTATGGCACATAAGGAGCTGAGGTTATCATGTGATGAATGCAGGATTAAAAAAAAGTCTGCTGAATTAACTGAACAATAATTTGTCAAATCTATAATTTAAGACCTTCGGTTTCTTTAAGAACCTATAACATGCACCAGATCAAGCGCATTTTAACCTAAACCTAGCACCGGGTGAAAAGGGATGTGGTCGTTGTAGAATACAGTAAATTAGTATTTGCGGTTTTGAGCTCGTCTCAACATCTTCCACAAAGAGGTTTGTCTTCTTTCATCAGCAAGAAGTTGTGTCACGTGTGTGTGTGTGTGCACGTGCATGCGTGCATGCATGCGTGTGTCATGCAAAGACATCTTCAATGAAACGTTCTTAGTGCCTGCATGACTTCCATTCTCCCAAGACTAGATTTACGAAGTATAGTTGGTTGTTCAGTTCATTATCCTTCAGCCATTTAGTGTGTATTAACTTCATGCAGTCTTAATGAGGCACGTTCACAGTTGAACGCTTTGAGCAGTGTATTAACTTCATGCAGTCTTAATGAGGCGCATTCACAGTTCAACGCTTTGAGCTCGTGCAGCACATGGGTCTACTTTCTCGTGCCAACATGGTTTCGGACCCAGCAGAATCTTATATGTACTTGTGTTGTGGTTTTTTCTATGTTGTGTATGATGCTTTCAACTAAGGGTTCAACTGCATTACTTGACTAGCGCTGTGAGTAGGCTACAATTTTGCTCTACTATCTACTATTTTGCTCACAGCAGTGCACATTCCATAAAATTCGGCAGTGAAGATTGATACATAACTTGGCAGTCTTATTTTTTCCCATTTCCTCTGTACAACTTCCAACGTGCGTTGCTATTTTGAGCCATCTGTGTAAAGTTCCATGCAACTTGCTTATTTTGCTTTTAGGGCCAAGTAATCTTGCAGTATGTGTTTATATGGTGTGCTTTTTATGAAAGTGAGTGTGAAGTCACATGCAGCGGGAAGGCTGTACCATGGTGGCAATGGATCATGCCTTGAGAAATTTCAGGTATGACATCCAGTATTCCTATTTCATGACATCTTCAAAACGTAAAAACAAAGGTGCGATTTATTGTGGTTTATTACTGAACAGTGTTCTAGATGTGCACTTAATAAATATGGGGTAACAAAGGTGTTTTGGTAGGCATTTTATTTTCAATGCACATGTAAGCATTGCTCTCCAGTTTCCAAGGATTGGTTTGTTAGTTTTAATGTAGAAACTATTTACGGGGGATGTTTTTTATGTACTAGTTCAGAGAAGCTGACCTAGGTTTTGTAACGGATCCAGTATTTTATGGTATGATGGTCTTGCAGACCAATACACAATGCAACCATAGTCTAAGGAAGTACTGTGCAGCAGTAGATCTGTAGAAGGCAAACCGTATCAGACCGCCAGTGTTTTCGTGACGGTACATTGAGTATATCCTGAAATTGAGATGCTTTCTTTCTGAGGGTGTTTGTGACTTCCAGTGTCAGTTTCTCAATTTTCGTCGATCAAATGTTTTTTCTTTCGTAAGCTACCTATATATTGGTTCTTTGTATCAGTGACAAGAGTTTTACTAGCTACACTATGCTGAAATGAAAATTTTTATTTAAGGGGATGAAAAAAAATATTTTATACATGTCATCCTGGAACCGCCTGCTTTCCCACAGTAATGAGAGTTAAAACAATTAAAATTAAAGCATCCTGGCCCTTCTTAACTGTAATGGGCTAAAACGGAATAAAAATTTCCAATAGCAGAAAATAATAATAAAGAAAAGCAACACTATTAACAAAATGACTGTTCTTGTTGACCACTGCTGTTCATGTTGTTGATTAATTATACTGCCATTTTTTGTTTGTTTAGAGGTTTTTTTCACTTCGTTTCTACATTAATCAATGCTCCACAATGCTTGATTCACTTATTTCCAATTTTCGAGTATCTGGCCATCACCTTGCTGTTTTGTGAACTTGTAAGGAGTTAGGACCTTGTCAAGCTGTTCAAACATTATAGTCCCGTACTCCTCCATTACAAAGGAAATAAAACTTGATAATTAAGAGACCTATTGGTACCGATCGGCATGCTCATCATAATGTGTGCGTTGCTCGCCTCACTCTTTAGGACAGGCAGAAACTGACATAAAAACGCACTAACCAGAGCCAAAACTTCTCTGGGCTGATGGTGATCGTGCACAATGCACGTTACATCGGTCATTTGCAATTCACTTGCTGCGAATGTTGGGACAAAAATTAGCTAATGATGCGTGATCGTTAAAAGTTGAATTGACCCAGAAATGATCACAGAAACAGTACAGCAGCACAACTGCAACATCCCATGCCTAGTGTGAGACTACACAACGCTTTTTTCAGACGTCCCCCAATAGGAAGAACAGCCGTTGTAACATATCTTGCTCACCTGCCATCCTGGATATTCTGGAAGATCTTCTTGGCAGTCTCAAGGAATGCCTCCTCGACATGTTCACCCCTGGTTGTGAAAAAAGCAGGGCACAACTTGACGAGAGCAAGAACCACTGGCCGTGAAGGCAGCAAACAAACACCTCGTCACATGTCCTCGCTAATGCAAGCAGGAGCACACAGGTTAAAGTCCCGTCACTCAATCGGGAACACTGCTCTCGCCAAACCCTTGAAGGGCCCTTGCCTTTGCACAATTATTATGCACCACGATGAGTCGGGTGACATAAAGAGAGGCTGGCCTGAGCCGACAGATTACTGCACTCATAACAACAAAGACACTGCTTGCACCAAAAATGGAACATGGAATATGTGTCGCCATTATCACCGGCTAATTTCACAAATAAACTACTATGGTGCGTCAACACTACCTTTGCTACACCCACATTCACTTCAAAAACAAGTCTTTTCTGGTGTATATGTCGAGTGGCACGAAATGTCCAAATGCAATACACACAATCTTTTAGGAAGAACAAAAATTGAATGGTGTGGTTTCTTAACTGTGGGAGAAATAATTTTTTTAAGGTTTCAGCAGCTCTTTTCCCTGCAAAATCTATGAAATTTAAAATTTAATGCGAAATACAAAAAGAAAGCTAAATAAATGTGCCTTTTAGGCATATAAGTCTGAGTAACAAGTACCGTATTTCTTCTAATGTAACGCGACTACAAATGTAATGCGAGGGGTGCCTTTACATGCTGCCCAGCAGAAAAAATAAAAACACGAATGTAACGCGAGACTTAAGGATGTAAAACAAAGTACCTTTGATTGACATCATGGCCAACATAATTATTCATCTTCCCCGCTTTCAGAGTCTTCATTTTCCCTATCAAAGTCTCCCGGTAACTTCCCTCATATCGATGTTGTTCGCCGCAGAGAGAATCCATTCCTCTTCATGAACGTTTGGGCCCACTCATGAGATGCTCTGAACTTCTCATCTCCCGAGCAATGTCTCTAACTTTCCAACGGATCAGCTCGACGTGACCCCCAGGAGACGTTATGGGAACAATGAATAACAGCACAAAAAGGAAGGGAAACCAAAAGGACGGGTCGTACCAACTAGCCCCTCACCGCACTCTTCTAGACCCCATGAGACGGTTGCGCTGCTCGATAATAAAGCCCGCCACTTTTTTCTCCAGCTCGACGTGATGGCTGTAGCGAGGCCCACGAAATCCTTTGCAGTCGGGCTCAAATTTAGGCCCCTCCCGCTGCAGCCGCCATCCGCGGATGGTTGACTCGTTGAGGTCAAGTCTTCGAGCTGCTGCACAATTCCCAACCTATTCAGCTAACAGGATCGCTTTTCTCTTAAAACGAGCTTCGCCATAAGAACACGACACGACGATGCATTGAGCGCGACGTCGCAACAAACAAAAAAATGACACAGAACAACGCTTCGACTTTGGATGGATGAGGATTTGGGTTCCGTGGTACCCATATTGCCAGCATAAGATCGCAAAAGTGCGGAAACTGAAACCAAGCTGACTGCTTTGAAATGGCTGCACTGCAGCACTGCTTTAGGCCAATCGTAGTTCGGTATTCGATTGTAACGCGAGCGCGCACTTTAAGGGGAAAAATCTGGGAAAAACCTCTCGTTACATTCGAGTAAATACGGCAGTACATTGCAGCACAAAAGTTTATTTCCCAAAAACAAGATTTTAGAAAAAAATTTCAGCAAAACTTGTAAAGGTATGCTTGTATCTACAAAGAAAAAATAATAATTTTCTGAAATACGCAAAATATTTGGCGTTCTACTGGCCACTGCCTTTAAAAAAAATAAAGGTTCTATTTTGAATACTATTCTCGCTACGGAACAAAAATTAGAGATCACTGCACCTACCCACATTGGAAGAATGCGAAAGCGTCGACGCTTCCTTGACACTGGTCGCTGTCAAATTTGGCACCATGGTTGTTTCTCGTTCGCTTGATTGATTGGTTATTGACTCTGATTATACCCTCGTTTCATCCCGGCAACCATTTCAAGTTTTCAAATTTTCCACCACGCTTCGTTCCCGCCCACTCACTATATACCCGTCCCGTCTATTTACCAGTTGTGGGGTTGAATTGGGGAGATAAGTACTTTCTCCCCACTCAATCGCGGCTGACACGGTTCAAATCCGCCCGGACCCCACCGTGGGGAGAAAGTACTTATCTCCCCAATTCAACCCCACACAGTCCATTACCTTTTGCTTCTCATTACTTACCTAACTGCCTCTAATCTATCACTTTTTTTTCTAGCTCCTGTTTACGTATCGATCACTTATCACAGGTCAATGTGATTGCGCATTTCGAGTTTTCAAACTTGGCGCCACGTTTTCGCTCCATCCACACTTCCGGTTTCTTAAATTTGGCACTACACTGTAGCTTCGTTCACTTCCCGCGTTTTCAAATTTCGCGGCACTTTTTCTCTGGCCCCGCCCACTTTTTGGACATTTTTTACTCTAGTTAATTAATTATTCATCCATTTCTAAATTTTTTTTTTTTCAGGCAGCATCCTCACATCATCCTCTTTCGATTACAACCACTCATTTGACGCTACCTCTTCTGAGTTGCCCACAACTGCTGCCGAAACACTTCGCGGACACGATCCCCGCTTACACAGCCTAGTAAAGCTTTCGCTTTAATAACTGGAAGGCATATAGTTGGGCACCGGAGCATAGACATCTGTGTTCCAGGCTGGTCTCCCTCACCGTCGCTGTCAGAACTGAATTCCGACGGAAAGGTAGCACCTTCAGACTCGCTGCTCCTCACGTCAGCGACGAAATCAATTGCAGACAAAGTGGAGTCCTGAGATTTGCGACGTTGTGGAGCGTGCATCGCGCATGCAGAAGCTGCCAAGCGACTCGGATGCTATTGCATGTTCAGAGCGCATTGAAAAAAATGCCCTCTTGCAGAAAAAAAAAACGATAACTGACTAAAAGCCACACAGCACAGCACATAGCAAGGCTCTCAATTTGAGTAGCAAGTTGTCATTAGCAGGCAATGGGTGCAGTACCATGTGTTCACATCTTCAAAGTGCATTAAAAAAAATGTTGCCTCATGGGAAAAAGAAAACTTCACCGAAAACGAAACTTCATTGCCTAACTGCAAGCCAGATGTGCAGCATACCAGTAAGCAAATATTGCAAAAGGTTTCAAAATCGGCGCACGAAGTCATCGTTAGCAGGCTAATGATGCTCAGTGAGCACAGTAGAAAAAGAGTTAAAAAAAAACCAGCTGAGCACACAAATACAGAACAAGTCACTGTGCCATGGTAGAAGAAGCCCACAGGTTTAATATCTCATCAGAGTAAACCCCTACTGTGAACGATCCTTCACCAAAAACTGATAATTCCCTCTAGAAAGAAAACCAAATTTTCGAAATGAACCCTATTTTTCAACAACTACTGATGTGCAACCAAAAAAAGAAAGCAGGATGTCAAGTAAACAACTTCCTGACCACAGGCCCAGCACTATCACAAGTTAGCAAAAAGTGCATATGCACATACATGCAACATGTTATTACAGAAAAAGCTCATTACTTCCAACTTCAAGAGCCTGGAAAAAAAAAAACAAAGTTCTAATTACCAAATTACCCCCAAAAAGCTGACAACCACTTGCATCGTGGTAAATTGGTGAAAAGACTGTGCAACGGTGGCCTGCTTTTGAGATGAGAAAATAGCAACGGTAACTGCTTTTCACGTTTCCATCAATGCTTTAACAGTTCCGAAATGAAAAGGGTCTCTACTGCATCCTTCACAGTGCGACACGGTAGCGGTAGAGTCCCCTCGCAAGCAGCTGCATCGCGTGTGAGGAAACTTCACCACACAAAGAGCGAATGGCACGACGCGCGCAGTTTTGGTGCACCGGAAGAACCATGCAAATGGGAGACAGAGAAATGTGCAGAGGCGCCAATTGGCGCCCTATACAGTGTGCAGCTAGGCTCGGTTGGTGAGCTGGTGCAAAGCTCAGGAAAGCAGAGCCAATACTAAGCAGCCAGACTATTCTCGGAGAAAGGGCCGTCCATTCTTTTCATCACGTCAGAGGTGCAGGGCAATCTTGCAGCACGCAACTATTGATTGCATGCTGCGCCAGTCGTACCAGAATGCAGCCTCCTTCAGGGCAGCCGTTTGAATTAACTGATGTGGGACATGTAGAATCCAAATTAGCAAGCATCCGAAGCCACAAACTTATATGGGTGTTGGCCTGACCGGTGTTGGTCTGGATTTCCGATGGCGGGCAAGCGTGTCGAGATCGGCGGAGCCTGCCAGTGGCGGGAGAGAGACGACAGCGAGAGGATGTCATGTAAATACCTCCCGCCTTCCCTCTTTGTTGTCGCCACCTTGCCCCGTTAGCTGCACGACCAAGCCAGATGGCAAGGGTCGCAGATCAAGCATCCAGCAGCATGCGATTTTGGGAGAACCCAATAAACATTCGGTCCTGGGCAAAGCGTCCTGTTCTGTGTTGTGTCCTTATTCGCACTTCCGCTGAGCCACCGTGAGAACGGCCATGCATGGTGTGTGATACAGGGAGCTCGGAGTTCCGCGGCCTAGACCTCAAAGAAGGCTAACAGCCTAGTAAAAGCCCCCACAATGTTGGCTCGCGGTGTGAATTCTGCTTACCAAATTAACTACACGACAATCCTTCCAATGAACGTACAAAACCCCCTTTTCTCGCAGCCAGCGAATGTCTCCTCTCTCAGCCTGTCTCTCCCATGCACTACTTTTCAGTTAAGGTGAGAAGCCCCGTCGATCTTTCCTCGTTGTGCCACAAGCCAGTGTCTTTTGTTCCAGGAGAGCTGCTGAAGCAAAGATGCTGACGTATCGAAATTGTCCATATAAACAATGTAGCCTGGATTAAGGTACTTGCTGCAGAGCTTCACTGTTTTTCACGTTTTCCAGTGTAAACTATGAATTGAATAGTGCACCCAGGTTTTGGATGCACCAACACCCACAACTTGTATCCCCATTTTGTAATTTCATCTTTCATGTACTGCCGAATAACTGATCGAGCCTTAAATTTGACCATTCTTTTGTCTACTGAAACATCACGGTTAAACTGGAAAAAATTTTCACAGTGGTCACTGATATGATCCAGAAGCCATGAAGCTTTGTCAAGCATTTCAGCAGCTGGACTGTTGAGTGCTGGGTCCAACACATGAAGCATGGCTAGCAGCACTAAGAAACGTCGTCTGGACATGATGCTTGAAGGCAGGAGACCGGAAAGTAAGGGGTGTGTGCTGTGCTGGTGAAGGTGTGGTAGCTCTAAGACTCCCATGTAAAGAAGCAAGGCAAGGTAAAGAAGAACGAACTTGGTCACCTCCAATGGTGTCGCCTCTCTCCAGGACTCTTCCTTTTCGCCGTAGGTTGGTTTGCCCATGACACGCATCAATGCATATTTGTTTGCGTTCAGGCAGGTGGTTGTTACAACGTCCACTGTGAAAAAACAGTGGAAAGATCTCCACAGCTTTTGCGAACCACTTCGGGCTGCTACTGAGTGTCAAACCCAGGTCTATGCTAGGATTTCTATTGGGCCAGGACTCTATTCTTCTTTGGGCTTCATCAGCGCTATGTGTGAACTGGCTCAAGGCACAAACAAAATAAAGAAAGAAGCGGAAACAAAACTTATGGGTGGACAACTGCAGACGTTCCGGGCTGCGGTTCCGCAATTTCAGTCCGAATCGAAATCCGATGATGCAGGATCGTCACAGTCACTACTTGAGGAATAAAAAAAAATCTGCTGCAGACGCAGCAGAATCGCGTAAAATGAGATTTTTTTTAGTGCACACAGTCCTTGAGGTTGACATCATGCTGAGTGCACACAACACCGGAACATCAATTTCGTGGGCGTTTCAAAAATTGGCGCCTTACAGGAAGAAATAAACGATGCAGGAAACGAAAACACAGTGCCTTAACAGCCCGCTTGACGGCGCACAAAGTCCGCAACGACGCTGGAAGCGTTGAAATTGCCCTTCGAACCCAACGATCACCAGTGACGCGGTAATGAAAGAGTTAAGCAATGCGCCACTGTCCTATAATGGTACCGTAAAAACCGGAATATAGGTCGAACTTTTTAAAAAAAACCATGGTGAAAAGTTGACCCCCGTCTTATATACCGGTCTTTGGCGGAAAAACTACGAAAGTCTTGCAACAATGGGCAGATGAAGTCAACAGCCTCTATCACCATCGCCATAATCAGCAGCGCGGCGTGGCTAGAGTCACCCTAGGCTATGGCCTAGCGTGGTGACGTTGTCGCACCGCCACTTTGCGTTTCAGTCATTGCAAAGCTTTTTTGTTAAAAGGCTGCTTTTTCACATTTTGTTTCAAAATGAGTGGAAGCCGACTGCAATTCACAGTCGCCTTCAAGAAAAACGCAATTGAGTACGCGGAAGCTCCCAGCAACCTGGCGGCAGCAGAAGCTGCGTGGAGGTAGAAGCTGCACATTACAACTTGCAGCAACCAGAAGAAAACATATCGTGGGCGGACCGCAGCGTACCCAGAATTGGAAAGAAAGGCGCTGTGTGCAAGATCGCTGCCTGTGACTGCCGAATGCATCTGCGTGAATGCGGTACAACTTGCAGCAACCAGAAGAAAACATTTCGTGGGCGGACCACAGCGTACACAGAATTGGAAGGAAAGGCGCTGCATGCAGGAACGCTGCCTGTGACTGCCGAATGCATCCGCGTGAATGCGATAGAGATTGGGCGTGCCTCTAGACTCACGAGGGCGTAATGCAAGGGCTCGTCATCCTGGGTGCGGCGATTCATGAAGAGGAAGGGCTTTGCTCTACGGCGCCGTACTTCTGTGTGCCAGAAACAAACACGTGGGTCGATGGGCGCCCGATACTGTCAAAAAATTGGCTGGGTGTACATACGAGCAACATTTAAATGAAAATACTGTCACCATTGTGCAACCTGTTGAGTCGCATTTGTTTCAAGGTAAGGGTGTCTTTCGGGACTTTTTCTCGCAGACTCCGACAACGATGGATTTTCTGCACAAAGGAAGCGTCAGCGCTATTGCTATCTTTCACGCCACGTAAATGGGGCAAGATTAATCATGCATTGCCAGCGTCAATGCAGCGGCAGCGTATTCATCATCGTCCATGAAACAGTAGCGCCCGTCATGCCGCTAGGATCCCTGGTACCGCAGTACAGGATTACAGTATGCTGTCTTTTCCGGCGCATTTCTGATACACAGCGGCACATACGCAGTCAGGCTCCTTGTACTATGGTAACAGCAATAGTAACACGGTATACGGTAAGCTAAAGGTTTCCGTTACGCATGCTCGCACATGCTGTACCTCGGTCTCTTTGAGAAATATTTCACGTGGCACAGTAGACATTCCGCACCCATTCGTGTTCGATGACGTGAGTGACCAAAATACAGTGTGAACAAGGTGTAAACCACACAGGAAGCAGCAATGTTCTCCTACCACAATGATCTTGTAGCCGGAGGCGGCCTCACGGTGGGCCATGGCGTCTGCCCCCCACCCACCCCTTCTCACTCTCCTTTCTTTCTCCATGTCGGCAAGAGTGAGAAGTGTGTTGTCCCCCATCATCAACCAATGAAATGAAAACAGGCCCACCAAACTCCTCGCGTTTACCGCCATAAGTATGTGTCTTTTTTGCACATACATGCATAGTCTTGAGTGAGATGCGAGCTGCAAGTGTGAAGTGTGCGACAGGCTTCATAGCTGAATGGTGTGCCAACGTGATAAACATGACGCACTGCCTTTGAGCGCAGGCAGCGCATCGCATTTGGCCCAGTTTTGGGTGAGATAGCAAGAGCCACGGGCTGGCCTGGAAAGCTATCAAGACTGCGCAGACGCTCGTGCCAGCCTCGCCCGCACAACCCCAGATGGCACAGCTAATGGTGCACTACTATGATCGTCGTGCTTGCATCTGCTTATGCCCTCTGTATATGAAAGCCGGACAGTGCTCATATTGCGTACATGCTCCACTCAACCACACACACATGCGATGCAATTCTTCCTCGGGCAAAATCTACTTTCTTACATTGAAGCTGAAAATACATGGTGGACGTGAAGTTACGAAAACTGGAATATTTCGTTACATTAAAGTCTGTTACATCAAGGCTTAACTCCACATCGCTGCATATTGATGGACGTCGTTTTCTTTTAAAAAAATGACACATCAGCAGGGTCTAAGATAGTTTTGGCCGAGCAGTGGGTAGTAAGCAACCCATGCAGGTTCCTCTTTACACCAGAATGCACGAAGCGTGATATGCACTAGATGCTTCTGATATCAGCTCAGTTTGCCACTTGGCAGGCTAGTCAGCCAGCCTGCAGGCGAGTGTGCAACACACGAGAGGTGCATCGCTTTTATCGCCTTGCGACAGCGTGATTCCGTGTCTCCTGCTTTGAGCAGCTGCTTATGCTCCACAATGCCACCCTGCAGGAAGGATGTTGCTAAACTTAAATCTTTACTTGCAGTGAAAGTGGTCCTTTACTTCTGCACCATCAACAGTGGCTTGCCATGCTGTCTACACAACTATAGAAATTGCGTTTCATCTTGTTCCTCGTGTTGCAAGCTCATCATCGCCATTCTCTCGGGAGTACACTGCGGATACCACTATTGCGGCCTCAGGGGATCAGGCAGTGAAACAAAGGAAGGCGCCATCCACCAATCAGCAATAAATGAAATCAAATCACCCTGCACCTGTCCCCCCACAAGTGCTAGTATGTGCATCTTTGTGCACATGCGTGCACCATCAGAGTTTGAACCAATGTCAAGTGCGGGAGTGGATTCACTGCCGACAGCGCTGAGTCCTTTAACCGAGCTTCGGGAAATGATCTACAGAAACACTAAACAATGTCTTCTGAGCAAAGCTGCAAGCACTGCAGGTTGACCTAGCTGGCTAAGCCGACTCGCCAACGCACGCTGCGGACAGACTATCCACTAAGCTAAGGATATAACAGCAGCACGAAATTACTTAAATTTACCGCTGCACGAAAACACACACGAAAAAAAAACTGTAGCCCAGAACTTTACTTAATGTGTTTATGGCATTTTACTGCACCGAGTTACTGCACTTTTATTCTCACACACATGGTGTTTGGTCAGTTTTGGGAGGCTATTTGGCATTTGAATACCGCATGTACTCACGTAATTTGCTAACCTTTTTTTTAAATTAGAACTTCAAAAAGGGGTTGCAAAAATTCTGCGAAAAATTTCTGAACACATCCTATAAAGCACTTCAAATGTCATATACTGTATATTGCCGCTTATACGTAGACCCACCTCACACCCCTCACTGACCAGCAAAAAGTGACTCCAAATGTAAGATGCATACCCCCTCCCACTGCCCCACTCCATGTTATGTAGTTCCCCGCAGAATGGCATGATGGCGCATGCACAGCTCAAAGCAATAAATGCGCAACGATGCAATCACGAAGCCAGCAGTGGGAGGCGAAGAAGATAACGAGTGATAAAACGGCAGCATTGTGTGCGGCCCAGCTGACTAGCGGCAAACCGAACAGCAACTTGCGCGCACTCGCATACACGCTAGTGGTCTGGAGCACCAGAGCACATAATAAGAGAGCAAAATTTTTTTTCTTCAAAAGTCCAGATAAAAAGTTAGGGGTGCGCAAATTACATGAGTAAATACGGCAATCGGGATCCCTTGGAGTACAAAATAATGTTTCACTGCACATACGCGCATGCATGCACTCACATGCACACACATGTGCGCAGACGCACACACGCGCACACGTGTGCAGACGCAGACACGTGCACACACACACACACACACACAAAATGCACGTTCACATGCTAATGTGGATTACAAGCTGGCCTGCTGCCATTTGTCTCTAGTCTGACCTGACCAACACTACACATCTTAAAACCAAGACCATGCATTTCTCCTCCACAGCAACAGTGCAGAGTAATAAACAAGACAGAACTAATACTGAACAGATGAAGCGCACTCCGCACAACAAGTAGGAAGAGCACGCAAAGGTGAGGGGACTTACGTTTTTGCACTAGCCTCCACGAACATTAGACCTGCAGGGCGAAAAACAAAGCGACAGTGGTAAGCCGACGTTGGCACAAGAAAGCAGCATCCCACACTAAAAGAGCAAGTTTTCACACCAACCACTGCACAATTAAAACCAAGGGCTGAACACGCGTTTAAATCTGCATTTGAGTCCTTATTGGTGGTCTTAAGTGATTAGCGGGGCCAAAGCAAACTTCCCCAGCATGTGCCACCTGTTCAGTCGGGGCCGAGTGCGGATGGCCCAACTTACTTTTGCCACAGACTGCTGGTCTTGCAGGAGTATCATTGTCATGCATCTGCCACAATGTCGCAGTACTCAGTGGAAAATTACTGACACAGCAACGAAGGGCAAGTGCATCAGCAACTACACACGGAAGAGCATCATATTTGTACAGTCAAGCCTTGTTGGAACGAACACGAATATGGTGAATTATCGGATAAAACCATGTAAAAGCTATGTTCGGCTCATCCATGCTTTATTTCAATGGGAGTTATCTTTGTATAATTGTATAACAGAACGAAAAATTCAAGATTTGCCAGCAGATTAGTTATACTGCAGCAGTGTTTCATTTTCATGTGGCTCGAAGTGTGTAAAAAAGCTGAAGAAAAAAAACTAACGCAATATTCCGATCGTTTCACTCACCCACAGCAAAAGTGAGTCATTCGCGTGCACTTTCTGCATGCCCCGCTATCTAGGGGCATCCAAAGAAACTAGCATCATGGACCGATGGCTCAGTCATGCAAAATGCCAGTACAGAAGCATAAAGCAGTTTCGCTCAAGACCAAAAGTGGGATCTATGTGCACAAAAGAGAGAGTGATGTGGCGAGGACCGCAGCCTTCGCTCCGTCATAAAGGCTGGGATACATGGAGCGATTTTACGGCGGCAGGTTAGTGATTTTCGCCTGGTGGTGCGCCCTCAACACATGGCGTTGAAAAAAACGCTGGCCGCTGCTGACCTGCACCCGCCAGATATCGACACACGGTGCCCAGTGACACACGAAGTAGCGGCTGATGCAAGCCAATACCAGCGTAGAAAGCCTGCTCTTTTGGTTTGACTGCTTGTGCCTGCCGCCGTCAACAGGGCCACCAAGGCCAACAAGCTACAGAGTAATTTGAGCACGGAAATGAGAGTTATCATGAAAATAAATGCTTCACCAAGCATGAAATGCACCTTCTTCTGAGAGAACGCAACATAATCTTGGTCGGAAATGCCTGTGTTTCCACCCTGAAGTGAAAGATGTTGAAGAAAACTGCGCCGCTGGTATCCACAGCTGAGCGGGCATCCCAAGCTAAGCAACTTCATGCATTCGAGCATGTAAGTCCTTATTGACGCCTAGACACACATGCTAAAATTAGTAGCAAGTAACAACGGCATGACAGTGCCATTCATCGCTTGTGGTTGGTCACCACAGCCATTTTCATTACTTTTTGTACTGCAGTCCTCAGATCATAAATCATTCATCTGGCATTCTCTTATCCCTGTGGCCAATGGTGAATCTAAGAAACTAAGTTCAGTTCATTTGTGCAATGCCGACTGCAGAGAACCAGAAACACAGGCAAGCCTGATGAGAAGCTGCGACGTTGGCGCTGTCACCACTTTTACTAGCAGCCAGACACAGGCACAGTCCAACCACACTACAACAAAATTTCTGCTACAATCGAGCACTTCCAATTCCATCCATCAGCAAACCAATACAGTTAAACTAGGATGTAACGAACCTCTATACACCATTTCCACAGCGAGAAGAAAAATAGCTTCGAACTCAGCAAGCGCTGCGCCGCTCCTATGCGCCGGCAGCAGGAGCACCAAGGCATGGTACGCAAAATGCCTATGTGCTATGCAGTCTTTTGTGCAACGAAGTCCATTATTAACATTTTTGAGGGGTGTGACGTTCCCAAAAAACGTGCCGGCGCATCTTTTTTTTTGCGCTCTGCGCGACGGCTAGCGAAAGCATCTGCGTTGTCCACCTTCCCCTGTTCTTTGCTAACTTGGCAATGTTCCCCACTTCACGGGTTGCCAGTGTCCCAAGGGCAGACTTTACTGAGTCAGGCGAGCTACTGCGCTGCTGCACCAGCCACGCAAGCCATGCGTACTCTCAATCAGTCAGTGCTGTGCACGCGCGTAGCCAGCTAGGCCGCCGCGTGGTTTTTCTCTTGTTAGCTACCACTGTTCCCTCAGTTCTGCAATCTCCTTGGATTTCCCGTCAAGAATTGCTTCCACAAAGTGGGCTTGATGCCATTGACGTGGAGGCTCACGAAGCACTCGCCGGTGCAGTGATGACGGGGGTTTGATTATCGATGAACAATGATGATTGTGGTGAGTCAAGTCAGAGTATTCTTGCAAGCGAACATGCAACCCTGACAAATGAAGACCTCACCGACAAGGCATTCATGACAGCTGTCACCGGCATGGACAACGACGAACAGGAACCTATGCAAGTTGTGGTGTATAGTAAAAGCTCATTAATTTGACCTACATTAATTCAGAAGTCCGGATAATTCAAACTGCCAGCACTGTCCTGGCCAAAGCCCATGTAAGTCTATGGCATTGTACGCTCTCCCAAATTCAGACAATGAGGGTCTCGCACCAATTAATTCTAACAGGCTCCCGAAGGGAGACTGCGTCCAGGCATGACTGGAGCGGCAAGCGATCGACCAAATAGCACTGCTCAAATCCGAGTTCAATGCTGCACAGTCATCTGTGCACCTCAGACGTAGGTGCAATGGCAGGCATGAAGACAAAGGTACAGCCCTGTCTCATAATCAGTCAGACAGCATAGTTTCGGTTTTGCTTTTCTGAACATTGCACAAGCCCGTATCGGCCAATTAATCAAGCCAAGCTGCACGCAGTTTTGGTCACTGATTGGCCAGAATGCTTTCGTACATGTGGTTCTCTCTCTGGTTCTTCTAGTGCACCGAAACTGCGTGCTCATCACGTGCCGTTAAGCTTTTTGTGCAGTGAAGCTGCCTCACACGCAACGCTGCTACTTGTGAGGAGCATGACGGAGTAGCGGCGGAGCTCCAGAAGCGCCGCATCGCACCATAAAGATTGTCGGGGAGGCCCTTACCATTTTTCAGCAGTTCTGCTTCAACGCTCCTGATGGTATGCACGCAGTAAAGCATTTATGGAAATGTGAAAAACAGTAATCATCGCCCCGTTCTCATCTCAAAAGCAAGCAACCATTGCCCAGTCTTTCCCCAAATAAATATAGCGATGAAAGTGGTTCATTTTTTCTGGTCCCCAGAAGTTTGAATTAACACGATTTTACAAGCACTAGAACGATCATTAAATGCTCTGAAATGCTGCCATTAAATGCTCTGAAGTTTTTCCTGTGCTCTTTTTCTTTCGGCACAACCCAGTTATAACAATGATATTTCCATGGCACTTCAACATTGTAATAAAGTGGATTTGACTGTAGGCGTGGGTGGGTACAGCCCACATGTGCTGAGGAAGCCGTGGTGGCCCAACTCACCAACATCTGCCTGTTACAGATGCCCTTATAAGGGCCAAACCATATAAGGATATGCAATTGCTTCCTCCACAACGAACAACATTTAGAACGAGATTCCTGCATCGAAGTTTTTGCCAGTAAGCAGCCATTTTTTTTTGCTTTGCACATCTAGATACGCCTACAGAATTCAATACCTCATTTCACTTCACCAAAAAACAGCCAAGTTGGGATGCACTTTCACTGGTGCCCCTGACATTCCTCGAGTCATTTGAATTAATACGCAGACAAGTGCGCTAACGTTGCGATCCAGCACATGAGTGCCTGCAACACTTTTGCTGACCGCTCAGATACTGCACTTGTGACCCATGGCCATTGCTACGAGGCGTTTTTCAACTGGCCAGCTTTCAATCGTTTTGCTGAAGAAGGCGCAACAGACGTCAGTTGTGCACTCATTTCAATTTGAAGGTATTCTGTAGGGGTTACAAGGTTTTGAGCTTTTACGATAAGCGGTGGCTAGTTTGCAAAGCACTGAAACGTTATGCCTAGCAATACCAAGTGAGCCATGCGTAACTATCCACTGCAGCCCAGTGTGCCAGTGGACAGCATGGTGTTGCAGAAAGCACGCCACCCACGTGGGTGCACTCTATTTTCCCTTTTGCACCACAGGCGAACATGGTGATAACTTTTTTTTCTTCTTTTTGGCACACCTAGTGCAGGCTCTGCTGAGAAATGGCAGCGTGACGGTGGTTCATTGCAGAGTCAATAAAATGGCATGCTGCCATTATATTGTGTCGTGTGTCGCAAAAAGTCTGAAGAATCGGAAGAACCACTTTTCTGCCACGTCATCTAAAGCAATGCTTTTTGAGGTGCATGTGACCCCTGCTTGACGCACAGTGATGTGAGCACGAATGCACCTCAACACCAAAATGCCCTCAGGCAATGCAGTCTCTGCACGAACTATAGCAGAACGAAAGTGGCAATGCTATTATAAAGAGTGAGGAAAAAAAATCACGCATTTTAACAGCTACTATAGCAGGTGCGTTTATAATAAGAATATATCTGTTGTTCGAGGCTTCCAGAGTAGTGCGAAAATTGTGCCACGACACAAATTTCGAAACTGCGAAAGATCAAAGCCGAGAGTTTTTTGGATACAAACGCTATTCATAACCTATCCCATCCAATCTGTTAATGCTCCGGACTGGAGAGAAATTCTTTGCGGGTCCGGTGAATTGTGTTGTACAGTAAAACCTCGTTAATTCGGACTTCATGGGAGTGGAAAAAAACTTCCAAATTATCAGAATGGCAAATTATCGAATCCCCTCCCCCCCCCCCCAAAACTGCCAAAAACCATTCACGTGAAAGCGAAATTTATTTGAGGGCATGTGGGCAATTATCTCCTTTCAAGACGAAAACAGCATTTCTCGCAGTTCCATCAAGTGTTTTAATTCGTGCATATCATCGGGTGTGGCGGAAGCAGAACTGCTCCACGATGATAAGTGTCATCACGGATTTGTTCCGAGTCCGAAACGGTAGCCGCTGGAGCTTCTCATGGCGTCGCATGCGAGAAGGGTTCACCGCACAAACAGCGAACAGCACGTGATGAGCACAGAGCTTCAGCAAGCTGGAAGAACGGAAATACCAAGCGGATGAAAGCGAGGAAAGTGCACATTAGCACTGGAGCGGCAAGACGCCTTCAAAAAACAAACAAAAAAAAAAGATCAGCAGCAAGGCAATCGTCATACCAAACGATGTGCGGCTTGGCAGGCCCGCTGATTTGTGCAGCAGATAGCAGCTGTCACCATGGGCTAGCGATGAAGCTCCAAAAACGAAACTACGCGGCCAGACTCTCTCTCGGCCTATCGACGGGAACCTGCTGACCATCAAAACACCGGCCTTTGGTGCACACCAGATGATCCCGGGAGACAATGTAATATACAATTCAGACCTGTAAATGAATATCTGGACGATTCAATCTCAATACAGCACCTGTTCAGGAGGCCCCTCTGATTTAACCAATGTGAGCCCTGTGGCATCCAAATAAACAAGCTTCATGGGCGTTTGTTTGGCGGGACTCCAGCGACAGTCTGAATTATGCAAATTTGCAGAGGCCAAATTAACGAGGTTTTAATGTAGTGGGATTCGAATGTAGCTGCAACACTGTAAAACCTCATTAATTTTAAACCAATCCAACTGCAATAAATGTTCGGATTAACTGAGAACAACAAAAAATCAGACCCAGGCAAAAAATTTTGTAGCAGGTACGCACTACCTTTATCGCATGAGCTTGGCGATTACCGCCTATTCTGCATAAATGTTGACCCAACCAGTAGCCCTTGCTAGCAAAAAACCAAAAAGTTTGCTCCAAATATAAGCCAAAGCATACAACCCCCCCCCCCATTTGTCCCACCACCACACTTTGTGGTACTGCATCCACCCTTTAAATTAAGAGAGACGCAGGTCTTGAAATGATCAAAGATTACAAAAATTTTTATTTGGGATCAATACACACTAAAGTTGTTGTCTGAAAAGTTTCAAGGTCTTAACTCAACCTGCAACTACTTAAATATCTATATATTTCGTGCCTATGAGGCCTGGAAATGGAGATTTTGGAACGAAACTCAGCAGGACTTTGCACCTGCGCACCCAATGGCCGCCATCTTGGTTCTGTCTGAAAGCTGGGTCCCTTCCCCACTACCTGGTGTTACTCACTACTGTAAAATATTTTTGGAATGTCTGCATTCCACTGTTTATTGAGGCCTTTACAGCGACTTCCGAATGGCTGGTGCGCGCGAACTTCAAGTGCAATTTTCTCAGCTTCCTTTATTTTTTTCAATTAATCTTATACTGTTGAATTCAGAAAGAATTAAACTGTGGAGCTATGCCGTTTTTGCTTGGCTGAGTCTAACATTTCAAATTTTGTGAACCATAATGTCATTAACTATACTTCGTAATTATGGACACATGTAACTGCGCTTTTGAAATGACTTGGGACAACACAGGGACGACACAAACACTGGTGCTCAACCTGTGTTGCCCCAAGTCATTCCAAAAGCGCAATTATGTATGATGATGTTAACTACGAACTAGCCCAATTTGAAACCATCTTAATAATTATGGTGTTTGGACAAAATTTAACATTTTTATATGATGATGTACTTCAACAACAATATAATTAGCATAGTTCCAGATGGCAGGTTTTTGGCTACAGCCCCATTTCAATCGAAACCAAGAACTAAAAAGGAACTGTATTAACTACCTACAAGAATTTAATTAATTACACTCCAGTTATTTCCTATTATATGGGCACTAACTGAGGTATACTGAAACTAATTATATGTTTTTGAAACACATATACATGCCTAATTACATTACAATATATTTAATAAATAAAATTTTCATTTCAAGACCCGTGTCTCCTCTCAAGCAATTGAAAGCAAGACTCGTAACAGCGCGACCATGAGGACAGCAGTTGAAAGCCAATGGAGATTATTAAAAGCGAGGAAATGGTGCTCCACCCTGTCTTCCACACTTGGCCCACCTGATCAGCGGCAAACCAAACTGTGAACAGTGCTCTAGTTTCCGAAGGTTGCGCTCTCACTACCTACGACTCATAGCGTAAACGAGCCGGGTAAAAGGCGCGCAATTTCATTTTTCTTCAGCACAACTGATGTGCCAGCGCCTCCACTGGACTCTGCCTTGACCACAGCTACAGTGGCTAGAAGGGGGAAGTGTGAGGACCGCACCCGGCCGGGCGAAGCCCTTGGGGAGGAAAGCGGCAGATGGCGCTGCCGCACGCTTACACGTCAGCTTCTGCGTCTTCAGCGAAGGTAATGCGCACTTTGCACGCGGCAGCCATGGTATTTGTTTGATCGTGCTTATATGGAGCTATCCAACAGAATGAGATTGTGAAATATAATCTGCTTTTTTGAACACAGCTGAAATTAATATTAATTTGGCTCACAATTCAGAAATGTCAAGAGAAAGCAGTCTTACCGATTTTTGCTAAACACCACACATTTGAATGCGCAACAGTTATGAAGCACAAGCTTTATTTTGCTAAATAAACAGGCCTTGGCGATTGGGAAAGTGAAACCAAATTATGTGCAGGCACTTGGAAACGAATCTTATTTCAAGTACCTCTAAGTGACCCGCCTCAGTTTCAAATGCTTCTTTCGTTCGCGAGACGACTCCCTCTCTTTGTTGAGAGATTTTGCAAAAAAATGGAGGCAGGTTATTAAAAAAAACTTGGTGATTTGGTTGGTAATATCCAACCCATGAAGTGCACAGCCTACCAAGACTTTTTTTTTAGAGACGACGTAAGTCCATCAAGGCTGTCATGATGCAATTTGTTGCTGCTAAACCACATGGAAAATGTAAGTTCGAGTGCGTCAACAAATGAATAAAGTTCCTGGGACGGGTACAGCAGGCCACCGTTGTCACAGAACTTTGTGAATGTAGACAGTTCTTTGTCAGAATTCTCCCGATCCACAAGGAGCAGATCAAAGCACTCCTTGCAACTAGTTTTGAGAATAGTCTTTCTGGCAACGTACCCTGCCATATAAAATACCAGTCTGCTGTCGCTTGTGTTTTCGTGGTACAGATGGTCAGACAGAAGCTCAGATTTCTTCAGCACTTCGGAAGCATCTTCTATCTGTCCTCTATCAAGAAGTGCATCCACTTCACCACCCATCTCCTTCCCATCCAACGAAATCTTCAGGGTGCCTCCTTCACAGTTTCCGCTCTTTGGCGCTTTCACTAAGTTGTAAAAACTTAAGCAATTAACAGTGATGAGGAACTGGGTTGCGTTAGGGTGATCATTACACCCGGAAAATTGACGAATTACGCCAAACAGTTTTCCTAAGCTGTCTTGGCAAAGGCGGCTTGTCAACAAATACTTGTATCCAAGCTTGTCATGGACATACTTCAGGATATCCAGTGTCGCATGAAGAGTAACTCTCATGCCCTCAGCAGTGCTTGCCGACAAAAAACCCACTTTTGAAGGTTCCAAAGATGTTTCCCATTTGTTCAGGTATTCAATGAAATCCTGAATGGTTTTTTCTTGAACAGAACCAAGTCTGAGAGCTTCTGATGGAACACGTGCTGTCATTGCACTTATCAGCTTCGCCATAACACGGACAAAGCCTCAGTTGGTGCTGGATCACCTCAGCTCCTAATTTCATCCCTGTAAAAGTAAAGGCCACGAACCACTTCTGGGCTGAAAAGCTGAAATGCCAAGTTTACCCTCATTTTCTCAAAATTATTGGGTTTGACGTGGCATGTAGTAATTTTCGGCGTAACCTTCTGAGTGACTGCGCATTTATCTTCTTCGTGTGCCACTCTGATGTGCTCAACGTAGACAGCACCATCTGGAGTTTTGTATAAAGCCTTCAGGAAACCATTCCTTACGCATTTCACCAAATGTGGGAAATCAGAAATAAAAAAAAGGAGTCTTTCTTTGTCAACGGGATGAGGAACAGACGGCTTCACGGAGATCAAGGAACCAGATATGCCAAGCATGCGCCACATAGAGCGGTTCCATGAAGCCCCATCAGCTGTAATGAAATCTACCTTTAGGCCACCTTTTCAGCAAGTATCACAGCTTCTAAGATAATCTTAGACAAGAGCGCTGCCTTCACGTTGCCTCTTGAGGCAAAGAGGCCGAGTATTTGATGCCAAGACCCTGTTAGGGGCTGAAACATGACCACTAGACCGTGATTGCATGGCACATGTTTTTCACTTTCGGGCGTGAATTTTCCCAAATCCACAAGCCCCTCAATTTTTCCTCCTCCAACTACATTGAAACACTCTGACAACTTCATTTCATCAATGATCAGGCCACCGTGGCACCTGAATTCGTCCATGGCTTTTGTTTTCTTTTCAATCCCTGCAAGCACTGGAGAGTTGAAGCCAAACCCACTCTTATACTTGCGCATATACATTTTCAAGCAGCTTCTGTTTGGAAGCGTCAGTATTCCTTCCCTTCTTACATGCTCGTAGAGCCTTGGACTTTTCATGCGCATTATTATACACTCTAGTAGCCAGTCTGCGTTATATTTCATTCCTCTTGGTGATTTGCGACGAGCAGCTTGGAAACACTGCATGACAGCGAGCTTTTGCTTCGGTGGAAGAGCTTTCAACCTCTCTTCAAGGACACTTTCTTTTAATTCTACACTTTGCCTTTCAAGTTCCTGTATAGTTTGGGTGTACGATGACAACTTGGCCTTGATTCGCCGAACAGCCTGTGTTTGAATCCTTTTCTTTCTTGAAAATCTTGGTGATGCATTTTGGCTACGACGCTTTTTCCATCGTTGATTCAAAAGGGCTTTTCTTAGGTGCTTGCACATGACACATGGCTTGCTCTCATGTGCCACACCCTGGCACTTTAAGCTAGAAATGACTGTCAAAAAACCGAAATTTCTTGCTTCCCAACGCAAATGGAAATTCATTGACCGTGCCGGCTCCACCATAGACGCACATGCTATTGACCTCATTCAGGAGAGAGCCAGGGTCAGTGGATGAGAGTTCCGATTGTCGTACTCCCTTCAAAAACACGTCTTGTTTGACACAGTCCGCTTCTTGGGTGAACACAACCAACTTATCAGCGTATAGTACACTTTTATCTTGCCCCGAGTGGCACACACTGTAAGCGACAGTCAAAGGCGAGGTGTTCAACGTGTGCGTGTCCCACAAAGACGACGGTAAAGCGAGGTCTTGAAACGACGCACTGCACGGCACTTCCTCGAAGTCGACACTCGCAACAGAGGCACTGTCTTCTGCAAATTTCTCGCAGGGTGGAGTTTCGTGTGCAGGCTTTCCTGGCCGCTTTCTGTCGGGCGGCAGTTGCTTGGATAAGTACTTTGGTAAGTTTGGAAACAGCGTAGGCACGGCTCCAGGCAGCAACAAAGCCCTACTTTCAATGCAGATGAGCTCTCCATTCACTTTGTGCTCAAAATGCCTTGAGACGTACCTTTCGTCGAAATGAAGCTCGCACACTGCGCAGTTCTCCTCGAGTTGCTTGTCAGCACGTGGAATTGCCCGCTGCCATTGCGCCAACGCCGCCTTATCCTTCGGGACACCAAGCAATGACAGTTTGCTCTTGCAAGACTTATAGCCTGTTGTGCACCCAGGCACAAAACAGTGGCTTTGCTTTCTAGGCATTGGTGAGCATGTGACGCACAGAAAACAAAAAGCGCTTCTCTAGGCAAAACTGACAAAAAACACGCGTTGCACGGCGCACGCCGATGCGAAGACAAGGTGGCTTCCCTTTCGACTGACGTGTAAACATCGACGAGCGCCGCCTGGCGGTTCCCTCTCAAAGGCCTCAGCGCACCCCATACGGATCGCGCTCGCTCCTCACACTTCCCCCTTCAAGCCACTGTACCACAGCTGGGCTGGAGAGTAGCAACGAGCGTGCATATGGTTGCCTCCAGTCCAGCCGTGCCTTGAAGCGCCGAGAGCACGGTACCACCGTTACTTTGAACCCGGTATCCACAGCTGCGCTTCAGTGAAGCTAGTCTGCTCCCCTCAGCAGTCCACAAGCCGTACTCTCTTGTGCTGGGGCACTTTGCATATGAAGCATCTGCATCGCACTGTGGCACCGCCTCATGGCTTCGAGGGGCCGTCATTTCACCAGTTTTCAGCAAAAACTGGCATTGAGGATTTGCGCATTGCACCCTTGATCTCGGAGTTAACTGGGGCAATGCAGGCCGCTGCTTGGAACTATCCGGTCAAAATCTGTGATATCAAATTAACCAAGGTAAAATTACTGAGGTTTTACTCTATTAGCCGTGCGCAATCATGCAATGGCACCTGGCTGGTCCATTATAAGAACAGCTTAATCGATCGACGCTTAGTCCTACTGCTCTGCGACAGCCTAGCTCTGGGCTAGCATTCTTCTGACACACACACACTATGGCCACCGCATGACAGGGGTGGTGGCATCCCCATTGGGCAACAAGGCCCAGAAAATGGCCCGTCTGTCACAGGGCCCGTAGAGGCAGGTTTCTGTTTGCACTGCTCACCATTTTCCTCCGCAAACTGCTTGGCCTCGTCGTACGTGACATCCCTCTGGGCTTCAAGGTCACATTTGTTGCCAATCAGGAAGATGACCTGCAAGCACACAAGACAAGCAGTGGACATTTGAAATGCACAATATCAAAACACAAGGCAAAAAATTCACTCCCTTGGAAACCCCACCATTAGCAGCTGGTGCCGCCAGAGGTACTGACCGAGGAGTGAAACTGACGTCTCACACAGCAATGCCGGGAGCAGAAAAAGGCTGCCTTTTGCAGCAACACAAATCAGTTCGCACATCACGCAGTGTGATCACAATTGTCATGCTCTCCCTAATGGTTCATGACAAGTAAACTATTCCATGGTGCCAGCAATGTCTACCATGGATGCATGAGTGAATAACTATTACATGCGTCTTCTGCGTTCTGGCGTTCCTAACATCACCCGCAGGCTGAAGCAAATGTTAAAAGTTTTAGACAGCCTCTGAAATCATGACTGCATGTTTACAAAGATTTTTTGTTCCCCACTATCGTGTCCCCATATTTTTCTTCCGATGAGAATGTTACACCCACATGTCAGCTGGCAAAAGACTATTCGCCTTGAACCAAATGCACTTGTGCAAGTACAGCAAAAACTCATTAATTCGAACTTCAAGGGGCCACAAAAAGAAACACTATCACCACGGTAAATTTGTTTGATGGAAGACCTGGCAATGGGTACCTGCTTTTGAGATAAAAGTGGCACAGTAGTGACCATTTTTCATGTTTCCATCGATGTTTTACTGTGTGCATACTGCCGGGGGCATTGAAGCGAAACTGCTCCAAAATAGTCCAGGACTCCCGCATCCTCAATGGACCTTGTCACACCCATCATAAGGTCGGGAATTGTGCGGCAGCTCGAAGACTTGACCTCAACGAGTCAACCATCCACGCCGTGGCTGCAGCGGGAGGGGCTTTTTAAATGTGAGCCCGCCCGCAAAGGATTTCGTGAGCCTCGCCACGGCCATCACATCCAGCTAGAAAAGAAGTAGCGGACTTTGTTATCGAGCAGCGCAACCGTCTCATGGGGGTCAGTGTCGAGCTGATCCGTTGGAAAGTTAGAGACGTCGCTCGGGAGATGGGAAGTTCAGAACATCTCATGGGTGGGCCCAAACGTTCATGAAGAGGAATGGATTCTTTCTGCAGCGAACAACATCGATGCGGCATAAGTTACCGGGAGACATCGACAGCGAAAAGGAGGATTCTGTTGCTGAGAACTCGGCCTCCGAAAGCGAGGAAGATGAGTAAACAGGTTGGCCACGATGTCTATTAAAGGTACTTTGTTTTGCATCCCTAAGCCTCGCGTTACATTCGTGGTTTTATTTTTTCCCTCTGGGCAGCATGTAAAGTCACCCTTGCGTTACATTCAAGTAAATACAGCACAGGTGCATTGTCCAGGACTCTGTTAGTAGTTCGAATTAACTGCATTTCCAAATTAACGAGGGTTGAATTAATAAGGTTTTATTGTACAGACATGCAGAAAAGGAGGCATACAAGTTGCGTCTGCCGACAAGATTTGCTAAAGCCCAGAAAAAATTTTTCGCTGCTATTTCTGAGAACAGTTTTAACTAATGTGAACACCAGCAATTGCTATAAGTGTGGTATGTGGGGGTTTAATGCCTCAAAGCTGCAGATTAATTTAGACCACCTGGGGTTCTTTAACATGCATTGACATCGCACAGCATCTTTTATTTTGCCCCCATCCAAATGTGGCCGCAACAGCCGGGATTCAATCCTGCGACCTTGAGATCAGCAGCAGCACAACGCCAAAGCCACTGAGCCACAGTGGCGGATAAGTGCTATTTGTCTACAAGATTAGGGGGTAAACGAGCAATGCTGCAAGGAAGAAAGGCCAGTCGCTTCCTTCAAACACACTTGAACCATTCATAAAATCACCGTTGCTTTCTTGCAGCACCTGCAAGTTACCGCATATTGCCACACACAAGTCGACTCTGAATGTATGTCCACCTCCAAACTTGCGGCCGTCACTGGCAACAAAAAAGGTGACTCAAACTATAATAGCAGCCCTGTCACCCTAGGTGGCCAAACACAGAAGTCACAAGCCTGTGGTGCCCCCTTTGTTTCCATGGTATAGAACACGTGCATACAAACAGACATGTAATGACGCAATCACAAGGCCAGCAGAGATCAAAGACAATTGAATGGTGTACCCTGTAAACAGCCCAGCAGACTAGTCTAGCAAGTGGCAAACCAAATAGTGTCAAATTCTGGCCTGACGAGCGCTTCAAAGGTTGCCAGGAATTGGCTCTTGCGCTACCCACAGCCTGACCAAATGAGACAGTGTCAACACAAGTGAGCCGGATGAACAGTGTGCAGTTGGAATTTTCATTAAGCATGGAGCCCCATGTATCTTCTTGCCAGGAACAGGCACCAGCACTAGACCACAGCATGGGCTCACTACGTTCTCACTGTGCACTCGGTTTCATTCCTACAACAGCTCAAGAAGCAATTTGCTCACTGTGTGCAAGTACAGTCGTCCATAGACATGTCTAGAGCGTTCTAACTCCGTGCCATCTGCGCTCCACAGTGCGCGCCATCTAGCGGCGGCGCCTGGTTCGAGATAGTGCATGTCTGATGCTCAGACGACGCTCAAAGATGCACAATCTCAAACCAGGTGCTGACGTTAGACGTCACTCAGCGTGCTGCGAAGCGCAGATAGAGTTTGAGCGCTTAGAGCGCTGTGGACGGCTGTACATACCGCTACGACACAAACCAAGAAGTGGCCTGGAAAGTCTGTCCAATCGCAATAGTTCCTGAAAAAATTAGCTTGGTAAACACACGAAGAGAAGATAAGGCAGGTTCACCCACTCGGCTTTTCTGAACAGCGATCTCATAGGTATGTAGCTCCAAAGTTCCGAGAGCCAAATGAAAAAGGTTACATACACGCATAATAAACAACTCTGCGTTACCTCTAGAAGTTTAACCAGTCATCTTTTATGACCCGCAATACCTTAAGCACTAGAACGTCCTTGAAGCCTTAGCAATGACATTTCTTGAGCACAATTTAGCGGGTTAAACTCAATGCCACACTCGGCTCGTTTCAATGGAGACTAAAAACAACGCCGCCTCTTTATTGCGTAGTACGTGTTAAAAGACCCGAAGCGGCCTAAGCCAATATGCTACTCCCAATGGGACTTCTTGTAGTGCAGAGATGCATTTAGGAGAGGCAAAGAAACACATTCGAAGATGATCCTCTGTCTGAAGAGACAGCTGCTCATCAAGCACTTGAATGAAGGCCATTCCTTAGCAGTTCTTAAGAGGCTTCAGTTGTCCGGCTGCAAGCATAAACATAAACACGAGCAGATGCAAATCAGTTTTCAGTAAATCCCGCAGCATGTGCTCGTTGATACTGTACTTGCGTAGGTGAACACACTTGAGAAAATGAGCTGCGTGTCAGGTTTTGCAACACTCCATTAAGCATGCCGCAGCAGTGTTGCCCCCTGCTCCACTTTGTGTCCTGCTCATAATTTTTCTCAAGAGAGAACAATGCAACTCCAACAGATACAATATTAGCAAATAAGCGCGAAGTAATTTTTTTTTTTTTTGCCAAGACAACACCATGGCTGTTTTATCCGTGTTGTCGCTAGGACGCCCCAAATATAGCAGCAATAATGAATTGAAAGCTAGATATAGGCCTGCTATGCATGGGCCAGAGCCTGGCCCGGGCTTTTGGGTCGGCCTGAGCCCGTGCAGTGCTCTAGTGCATACTACCCACCGAAACTGCCATACAGGGATAGCCCCCACAGCACAAGACTGGTTATTTGCAGGGCAGAAGTATACTTCATATGTACCCTACCCGTGTGCAGGCTTCCAAAATATAAAACCCAGTGCCTATTTCAACATCCCATTACATAAAAATTATTCCACACAATTGTGCTTGCAATTCCTATTGGTACTGAAGCAGCTACTCCCAAGAGACTCCAATGACAGAAGTGTCCACAAAGAAAGTCTTGTAGATCACCAGTCCCACACTGACTACACAAGACCTCCTTGATAAAACGGGTTATCCCCATCACAAAAAGTACCATGAAATCAAGGTGGCAGAATTAAAAAGCCCACCCCTGTCACTTCCAGGATGTGCTGTATCTGACGAGTTCGTAATTATCTGGACTGTCACAGCTCACAGAAGACATGCTTGCCAAGGGGACATGGCTTTGAAGGTGCGAGAAATGGCGTTTATTTTAAGAAGAAACGTAAAACTCACCTTCCATTTCATTTTGGCGACAATATCAATGGGTACTTAAAGGGGCCCAGAAACACATAATCAGTGCATTGTTTTGTCTGTTGGTTGCATAGAATGAGTTACAGAGATGCTATTAGATACACTCCGGTTTTTTAATATTTTAATTAGCTCGCAAAAACAAATTCATGGCGCTCACGGTGTCACCATACAGTGGCAGTTTTTAGCAGTGGATATTACATCACTGAGCGGGAGCTTAATGATTGGACAAACAGTAAACATACTGTGAATTGTGTTAATAAATAGAGATACGTTTTTGTCAAGTTTTGCATTTTATACATCAACAAAACCAACTTGTTTGCCTTAGATAAAAGCGCTGTAAAGCAAGTAAAACAAGAATACACCACCAGAGGCTCTGGCTACTTTATTTTTGCATCGAAGGACTTCGCGCCTCTCTGTACACATCCTACTACCTAGCACACAGCACTTATGGCTACTCTCTATGTATCTGAGAATGGCTTTGCGGAATCAATCCGATCGAGCCATTGCACTCTACAAGCATTCGTTTCGGAAGGATGCAAAGAAAAAAGCCGTTTGTTTCACATTTAGCAGTGCGCGTCGTCAGCTTGTGGAGGATCACCGGGCGGCGCCACATGGTGTCATGTTCCTGTCAACAGCGCGCGCCTTGCTTGCCATGACCAATCAGCACCTCTCTAGCATTGGGCCATGGTAGGCAGTAAGCAGTAGCGGTACGCACTATGCTAAATGTATCAAGTATCTTGCGCAGGCTGTCAATCAGTCGCAGTATCTCGTGCTCGAGTTCGGATACAGTTCGGATCAGGGAACGTCACTGATCAGTGTTCCCTTCTGCGCCGTCAACATGACGAAGCATCGCTAGGCGTTCATGTGGTGATTGTAACCATAAAAACGGCGCTACCAGCCTTGGCAGAAACAAGTTACAGCGATTAGGCAACCATAGTGTGCAACCTTTCTCGACATGCTCAGATAGGCTGTTTGATTGGTCCCACCCCCTGTCGTCATTGGGAGAGTGAAATGGAAATGGGAAGCTGTGCGAAAATAAGAGTTAAGGACAGCATTTTGTTTGCCTGTATTTTGAAATTTCTTCTTTGAATAGCTCCCGTTCCTGTGGATAGATTTCTCTATTTCTTTTTGAGTCAGCATCTGTGTGGCCTAAAGAATCTATCTGAAGCATAGCCGGCATCCGTTCAAGCAGTGTTTCGCAGCCCCTTTAAGGAACTTACCTCCATGTAATGCGAAAGCATTCCAATTCTATTCCTATTCTATTGCTGTGTAGTTCGTGCAGTAGTAAGTACTAGTACTGAATATTACTGATTGACGTTTCGTATTTTTCCGCCTTTGAAGACGCCAGACCGTTTCGACCAATATCAAGTTTTTTACACCACCAGTTTTTGGGCGGGATTTTGTGTTGATGCGTCATCTATGCTTTTTCATTAATAAATACCATTTGTCGTCTAATCCCCCATCTAAGCATTACATCACATTCTTTTCCCCACATGCTGGACTGGCCTCCGCATCCGTTAAGAGCTCTTTAGTTAGCTACCGGGATACGTTGGTTATCTGACTCCAGTGGAACCCTGCCTTTTGGGGAGCCAGTCTCGCTCTAGCTCCCATAGAAACCCATACAGTACAAACTCTGCTGCAACTGTGACCTGCATGGTACGCTATGGATGTCATCCTGTGCAAGTGCTTTAAGCCATGCTGGCATTTAAGCAGCCCATGTTTAGTGTGGAGCAGCAACGGCTAAACCGGACTCTACACTCTAAACAGAAAGGGGTAAAAAGGGGGTAAGCTGCCCTATAGCGCGCTATAGAGGAAAGCTTACTCGCGTTTTACTGGCACATAGACGTATTCGTGCTTACAGTGTACAATTCATGGGCACTACGCAAACGCTGCACATGCATGCTTACAGACGACAAATTTTGTTGCTGCTGCTCAATCAGATTGAAGTCACAGAAGTGAAACTGCACCAAGCCAGATGCCATGAGGATATCACTCTTATCAGATGTGGTTGCATGGGCTGCCTTTTGCTTCTGCGATTCAGTTCCTTCCTATCCCCTGCAGCTGAACAGCTGCAGTTAGCAAAAAGCTGACAGTCTGGGATTGTGCAAGATTAACTGTTTGTGCAGCAGCAGGACACGTGTCCCCCCTGCTTCGTGTGCTGGCTAACCAAAAATGTTGCACCTACATACTATATTTTTTCACGTGGAATACTACCAAACAAGTCATTCAGTTTCTTTTTATATTTCGCTAATCAGCCTCCTTGGTTTTCTGTGTCTTTACAAGCATAGGTGTATAGTTTGGCAAGACCCATCTTGGCAGGAAATTGAAGAATTGTGGTGCGTTTTAGCCTTTTCCATCAGTCACAATACTTCTTGAAGCAATTTTCAATTCTAATAGTACCAGTTCTCTAATATGTCCAAAAGACTGAGGTAAAGATACCTACCACATTCTAGATTTTTGTTTACAAAGTCGTTGGTACGCCCCCCTTTTCTCAACAAACACAGTAGCCAAAACTTTTTGAAGGTGATGTCATTCCGAGTGCAATGTTATCATTTGTATGCAAGTAAGACATGCACACAGCTTTGCCCACTCCATATGTGCTCCCTCCCCACTGCTGCCTCCCTTCCACTAAGAGCTGCTCAGGCAGACTGAGAGCCACTGATGGCAAGCACCACAAAACTTCTCATGGTCTTCTGGCAAGCTGCCATTCACAACTTGGGATTTTCTGTCAAAATGATATTAATATATTCAGCTAGAAAAGAGGAGAATAAAATTCTTAAATGTACTTTTTATGCATTACTTTGTCAGAAATGCATATTCAAAGCCACACAACTCATCATGCTAAACTTCCCGATCAGCAAAAAAAAAAAAGTTGCTCGCACGAAGCATTTTAGGCTACACCGCAATGCAGTGCCAAGGTTGACCTAGGCCAGTCTTGGAAAATACTCAATCCACTACACTGCTGGTGCCACGCAATCCTTGAGAATATGCCTGGTACCTCCAGAGAGTCTCATAAAGCAACAAATCCCCTCGGGACTGCCGGCAACAAAAGTTACCGACACCTGTCTAGTCTGGGCTGGACAAAAGCACAAGAATGCTGCCATCGCCGAGCAGGGTCGGTGCCAGACAATGACGCCACTTTAGACGCCATAATCGCCGTAACTGCTCTGCGTTGACAGGTCTAGCGGGAACAATAAAAATACTCCCTCGTACCGCTGACGAAAAAAACAGCTGAAACTGACGTACAGCTTCTTTCCAACAGAATGGATAGCGTTGCCTGTCTAGAAAGGGCACGGATCGCATAGAACGGGCCATTTCGTGCCATCATTCAAACTGAACGATATGAATAGGCACGATAAGAAAAGAGTCAATTTAAACAGCTTAGCCTAAAAATCCGAAACAAGGCAACTAAAGAAAAGGGCATGTTAGCTTCAAGTAAAATACCCCCAAGAGCACACCAGATCATAACAGAACCTGTTGCTATAGCCCTTCTCCCATTTTCAGCTCCACAATATGCTCCATTTCATGGTTCAGCTACTGAATGTGCTACAAGAATTTCCCTTACCCAAAGCGAAGGAGAGCATTTGCCCAGCAACATTTCAAGCTACACCCAGGGCTGTGGCTAACACAGGGTTGATCATGCATGCCTGTTCCCTCCAGTGCCCAAGGAGAAAAGCCCCTCCAGCTCTTGCTGTTAGCACCACTCCGTTCCGCTTGGGGAGCTTTGGCAGAATGGCCCTACTCCACCATCATTGTAAAAAAGAAAAGCACCTAACGCAGTGGGGTCCAACTGCACACAGTCGCCTCTGGACTTGAGCAGAAAGGTGCCAACAACACAGTCTAACAGCGTCAACAAATACAGAAAGCACAAACAACAAGAGCCTGCAGTGCGGTGCACTGGATAAAGCTAACGCTCACAACTAATTCAGGGTGTGACTACCACAACCACTAGGCCGTGCTGCCCAAATGGATATGAACTTACTGTGTTAGGGTTGGTGAGGTTCCTGGCATCAGTTAGCCAGCTGCTGAGGTGGTTGTACGTACTGCGCCTGCATGCAAACATACCGCCACTTTGGTGCACTGCACAGGCTTTGCTCTCGAAAGCAGTACACAGCAGTCACTGGCGCTGCAAACATGTATTCCACATGTACACAGCTACACAAGAAGGTGTACAGTTCTTATCCTTACCTTAACCGAGGTTCTTGTGCAATGCCAGCAATTCTGTTATGAAAACTATTATAACTTATTTGACGCTTTTGTTTGCACTCTTCTATTAACCTTTGCGTTTGTAAATACCCCCCATGATAATACCCAAATAGGCGTTGTAGGTAATTGTAATGAATAAATAGAAAACAAAAATGAGTGAATTTGGCTGAAATATTACGTGGAACGCTCGTACTAACATAGCTGTTACAGCCAAAAGCAACCAGATATGCATAAAAGGAGCATGATCAGCGTCGAAAGTGAACTGTGAAAAAAACAATGAACCATACAAAAATCGCTGCGACAGCAAGTGTTCTTTTGTTTATTGCTTTTGAGTGCAGCTGCTACATAACCTGTGCACTGCTTTGATGCTATGAGTGGTTATTCTAAAGTGCCCTCCGAGAGTGAATTACAGCAGCCCCATTAGTAGTGTTGGAGGCCACGAAGCGAGAGTCGCTGAATATAGCACGTTTAAACAGTAGACACCGTCGTCACGACTGGCCCTGCATCCACAGCTTCAGCCAATCAATCTGGCCTCTTGAGGAATAATCCTTACTAGAACATGGGCCCAGGTGTCTCTTGACGTTGATGGAACTGATGGCAACACAGCCAGCCTTAGCACAACTTTGAAATGCACCACACCTGCAGTAAGTTCAACTAGGGGTCCGCTGTTTTTAGCTCATAAATGTGAGAGCGGTGCGAGTTTGAAGGCTTCCATGGCAACGCTTGCTCTCCTGAACTGCACAATATAACACCCTGGGGCAGCCACACCCGTGCATACCGACTAGCCGTGCATACCGACAAACAGGTTCTCTACAATCCCTTTGGTTAGAGCTGCTCGGTCGTGGTTTAAGAATGACCACTCTCGTGTGCCTCTGCTGCACCAGCCAATACCACGACCTCTCAAAGTTTCAGCTATAAGTCTCGTGTCTGCAGTTTGTCCATAAAGGCCCATACGGTTTTATGGCATAGGCCCATACAGTACCAAAGGAGCAATCCTTGTCTTGAACCATCCAGCGTGACAGGATGCACCTCAAGGGATGCATGGCGTCTTAGCCATGCAACCAACATTAGTAGCTCCTACCGACGATAGGAGTTTTTCAGGCTGAAATCCGATCGCCTCAAAAATGCTTTGGCCAAGAGCATGGCTCCTATATATACAGCACCACAGCCCAAATAGGCCTGAAGGCATGCACTAGTACTGTTCACAGCATCATCACAAGCACACAGACCTGCTACTCCCCGACCAATGGATGTTGTACTTAACGTAGTAAACGTCTCACTGCCCCACTCATCTGGTACCATGCTCTGCCTGGGAGGCTTTACTGTTCAGTTCACCAACGCCCCTTCGACAGTTACTAATGTTACAACTTCTAATCAACCCAAAAGCAGTCACTACAATGTTTTCCAAAATAACAATTTGCCCCTAAATATTAAGCACGCTGCCGTGAAGCTTGCTTTTCACACTCAAAACTGCCAGCACTTGGATTTATCATTTTGTTTTTGACACGAAATGCGACCAGATTTATCTCAAATGATAGCAGCCACACAACTGCTTCCACACTATTCGTGATTGTCTTGCTTTGGACCCACTTACTGCTCTCCCTAGAGCTCCGTTCCGGTTTTTCGTTTGTGTCCCCAGCCCTCTGGTATGAATGAGGGCAACGGAACCCCCTCTCTGCCGGCGTCTACATCTGCTGCTGCGGCTACCCCGGCCTGGACGGTCACGATCCCCAGATCTCTGCCGGCCTTCGCGGCAAAGACACACGAATAGCTCAACAATTACACCAGGCTAAGTGCTTTCAACTACTGGGATGATTCCCAGAAACTGCCGAACATTGTCTTCTACTTGGTTGACGTCGCAAAAACCTGGTCTCTGAATCACGAGGACGACATCCCCGACTGGCCAACCTTAACAGAGTAGCGAAGGAAAGTTTTCAAAGCATGCCTGTCTGCAGTAGCCTGACAAATCCTATACTTATTACACCAAGGATGTCCTCGCGTTTTGCCGTAGAGTCAACGCTGCTATGACAGAATTTGAGTGCGTTCATCACCTTCTTAAGGGCATAAGCACCGTTGCTTTAAACGTCTTAGTTGGCACAGAACCCCTCCATTGTGTCTGCCATTACCTCTACATGTAAATGCCTCAACGAACTTCAGTCATGCCGCCTCCAGCGAGACCCCAGTGACAGCGGCGTCCCTGTTGATGGAAACCTGCGTTCCGTTATCCAAGCCATAATATGGGAGGAGCACTACGGGCAGACCACCCTACTTCCTGGAAGCTTGAATCTCCCGCCAGCTACACCGGATTTGCACAGCGTCATCAAAGTGGCTGCTTTCACCTGCACCGCAGCCCCTGCTGCCATGTCTAATATCGCCCGTCGCACACCCACCTATGCCAAAATTGTTTTGCAGCCACCCGCCCCAACCCCTCCCCCTTGTCCTGCACCTGGTGTGTGGCCATGTGGCTACTGTGGCAACATATTCTCAAATGGCCTGTTATGGTCCAGCCTGGTGTCCTTCCCGTCCTGTGTGCTATTACTGTGGGATGCGTGGTCATATTTCCTGTGTCTGTCGTCAGCGCCAGCAAGATGAACAATGCGATTATGCTCCCATCGAGTATTCCTATGTGCACTAGCCTGATGCTTCTGCCGTGCCGTACACCACCTGTTCCCGTGGCTCCCCTTCGCTTCCGGAATGCCAGGGTGTTTCTCGGCCCTTGCGCTCTGCTTGATGCCGCTCTCCTTCACCTTTCGGCTGACAGTCATCACTTTTGTTTTGCCTCTCAAACCTTCAGTCCTAGAATGGAAAACTAACAGAAGCAGTTTTTTTTTTTTTGAGGGGGGGGCTGCTTTGTGTATGAACTGAGCAATTCCTCCCAGACGCCCATCGAACATGTTAGCAGTATTTAGTGAAGGAGTGTACGGTGAGGCAGTCATCGACACGGGCGCCATTTATTCCTCGATTCATCTCGCCTTGCGTTCCTACCTATGCAAAGTAACTCCACACATCGGTTCCCCACATCGAGCCAACAGCACTTTCATCAAGCCCAGGGGGCAATGTACCGCACACGTTTTCATCGACGACCAGTGGCATCATATTGAATTTGTTGTGCTTCCCTCATACGTTCAACTGATCTTAGGCTGGAACTTCGTCATGGGCGTCTGCCCTCATCTCTTGCTGCGACCCCCACATCCACATTACGGACGCCGAGCTAGCACCCAATTCTGACTGCTCTGAGTGTGCTCGTCGCTGTTGACTTTGTTCTGTGCCCTGAATGTGAGGAGTTCACTATAGTTAACTTGGACTATGCTATCGACAGCGATGCCTTAGTTACGCCAGCTCCACGGTGAACCTCGGACATCATAGCTCTTGCCTCACCTGTTTCAACCGCGGTTGCACGGTCATTGCAGCGTTGAACACTACTCCCAGTCCATATTACTACCAAAAGGAGCGACTATTTGCTTTCTTTTTGACGGAGGCCCTGTTGCCCTCAACACTGTTTCCTGTGCGGCACCACTAGCCGATACTCCCACTCCGCGTCCTTCCTCTGCGCTCGCGGTCGCCATCAGCACTGACCTAACATCTGAACAGTCGGCAACCTTGCTAGCAATCCTTTTAAAACACAATGACTTTTGATGTTTGCACCTCAGATTTAGGTCAGACTTCTGCCACGTCTCATTGCATAGAGACGGACGGCTCTGCCATTGTTTGTCGACATCCGTATCGAGTTTTCTCCTCACAACTCAAAATCATTGAAGAACAAGTTTCTAACATGCTCACATGAAACATCATCCTGCCATCAACGAGCCCCTTGTCCTCTTTTGTTGTTCTCATCCAGAAGAAAGATGGCTCAGTGCGCTTCTGTATGGAACCGTGCCCTTAACAAGATACACCGTAAAGATGTTTGCCTGCTGCCTCGCATCGACGTCACATTGGACTGCCTTCAAGGAACTGTTTTTCCAATCTCTACCTACGCTCAGGATACTGACAAATTCCCATGCATGAAACTGACAAGGACAAGACCGCCTTTGCTACCCCCAATGATCTCCATGAGTTTAACATGATGCCTTTCAGAATGTGCAATCCTCCTGCCACCTTCGAGCGAATGATTGACACTGAGCTTCTAAACTTGCCTGCGCACACTGGGCTACCCCTCACAATAGTGCCAGGGTCAACTCTGGGCCATCTTGGGAAATTCGTGACCTGCTACACTGCTGGTGGCAATATAGTCAATCAGAATATGCCTGCCACCTTCAGAGAGGCTTGCAAAGTAGCGAATCTCCTCGGCAATAGTGAAAACAAAAGTTACAGATCGACACTGTCAATGGTCTGGGATGAATGTCCTCTATTCAAACAAAACTGTCCCTTGCATGCGTCAAGTGTCGGTGTTGCGACATCGCAACAGCAGTGCCGCTGCTAAGCAGGGTTAGTGAAAGACAAGAACGCCACCTTGGAGGGCATAACCACAGTGATCACTCCACGCCAACAGGTTCTGCGGGAACCTTAAAAATGCTCCCTCGTACAGCTGACGAAAAAAACAAAATCCGGAACTGAAGTACACTTGTTTTGCAACATACTATGAATGGCGTAATAGTCCAGAAGAGGCCCAGATTGCATGAAATGGGTCATTTCGCACCATCGTTCAGTTTGAACAATTTGAATAGGCGCAATAAGGACGTAAGGACCCTAGGTGATCAGACTACAGTGCACACTGCCTTTGCTACAGAACAAAACGCTCCCTTTCACAGGCCACCCAACCAGGAGGTGTTTGCTACATAATACAGAAACCAAATTAAACATTTTGGAAATATATACTGCTGTCAGCTGCTTCTTGATGACTAGTCGAATAAAACATCCGATGGCAATTGCCCAAATTAGGCGTTTGATCCCTGTGCCGCGCGACCCAGCAATTGATCAATTTTAGCAGCCAAAAAGATAGCCAACTCAGTTTCCCGTACCACTGCAGTCTAGCAAGAGGAGTGCTTTCACGGCACCACCAGCCCATGCATACAGATGGGCACTGATAGCACCCCCAGCGCATTGCAGGCTTCCTACAGGCTTGATTGAAATGATGCCACCAGTTAGTTTTGTTCCCTGTTTGGTGCTGGCCTGGCCAGCACACGGTTTCCAGGCCACGCGTGCTAACATTACACTCGGCACTCACAAGCTGGGTAAATCCCGGAAAGCGCACCTACAACAAATGACCAAGCTGTGCACAACTTGACAGGATGCGACTAAGCACAGGTTCAAACACACATTACATGGCAAAGTGCATGAGGTCTCTTGGACAGTGAAAAAAGTCTTCCCATGCCAGCAATTTGCTCCCATGACAATGACCAGAAAATAATCACAAGGTTTTCCTATCTCCTTGGCTGCTTGGGAACATACCATGGCCTGAGGCAATGCAGCTGGGCAATAACTCCTGCCTTTCACCCACCACTTATCAATCACCACAAGCCTGCCAGATTACCATTGTAGCTTGGGGGTTCGCGGGTCGCCATGACTTCACGGGGGGTTCGCGGGTCACCATGACTTCTAAAAAAAGGACTCTTTCCGAGGGTTCTTCCATACCATCACAGACGCGGTGCCCGGGGCTGCCCGCAAGTGCTGCAGAACCCTGGATTTCGCCACTCCCCAAATGAGCGGGACTCAAAAATGGGCCCCAGACTTATATAGTGCATGCATGTAACCAAACCAGCTGAACTATGCTTATCTTTAGCAGCATAGATGGTATGTATTGCAGGCCATGCACTGCACATCATTCCTTTTTTGGGCAGCCACCATGCTCTTGCTCTACCTGCCTCTCCCTTTGTTTACATAGCAGCTCCCAGAAAAACCAAACTTTCTGACTTGCCTGCCTTCCAAAAATCATGCATCAGCCCCTCAGGAATGGTGGCAGCTCATCATAAAAGCATGAATTTTGCAACTCCAAACATTTGTAGGCGGGTGCAGTAGTTGCAATCACATTGGCTTCAACGAGGTAGCAAGCACGTGCTAGCAAATATGATTCACCTATATTGCACGCAGCGTTTCTTTTTGTGAAAAAAAATGATTCCAACAATGCTGAAGACAATTTGCGGGAGAAATATGGCATACAATCAGGAGAGTTGGCACATATGAATATATAAACCCCTGAAAACAATTCATAATCGCAGCAGCCAAACTGCTTATGTCATCCCCTTGTACACCAGTGCCAGCTTTTGAAATTGCCAACCAGCTTGCTGCAACTACAACAAGCAAACTGACACCCAAACATGGCAAGTCAGCTGGCTGCCCAAAAAGATGCACAAGACAGGATGGCACAGTGCTTAATGCCCCAATGGGTTAAGTAAAGAAGGGTTACGTGTTGCACTTCAAGCACAGCACTGCAGAGTACAGGCCTCAACCACTAGATTAACCCAAGCCACCTGCAGCTACAATAGGACAGGCTTATGAAGACACAAGGCAAAAACAAAGATATCTACATTCAATTATGCCTTGTGATGTGTATTTAAGAGGGTCATTCATGAAACTCACATGAGCATTAAAGGGCCCTGCAATACAAATTGTGTAGCTCTTGTTCGACTATGCCTCAATGCTGAGTCATGGCTGCTGACAGATATTTCAGACTTGGCAGGATCCCGATAATGCTCCGCATTACCCGACACAGAAAAACCCACCAAATTAAAAAATCACTTTACTGAGATAAAAGTAGCTCGAAAAAAAATTGCCTAATTTCGCCCTCTGCTATGTTCCGCCCACAAGTGATAATATTAGCTTGTGTCCAAGTCATGTTTCAGTCATGTCCAGATGTCATGTGTCTGCATCACACTGTGTGTTGCCAATAACAATTGCATAAGCCGTTAGCGAAAATGACGTTAAACTGCTAAACTTGCGTGTGACTGCCCACAGGTACCAGCAGTGGTACCAAGGGTACCATGTGAACACATGAACTGCAAGTGCAAAGAATTACCACGTCACAATGCACACTGCTCTGCATGTGCCTAGCACTTTGGATAGACGCAGCACGAGGCAAGGTTCCCACTTACGCTCCTACCTCAGAAAGAAGGAGAGTAGTGTGCGCCACTGCCTACCCAGGCCATCTGCACAATGAATCCAGAGTGGCACAGCTCGACCACTTATTAGCCTGAAAAATCAAACTTTCAGGCTCTACACAATGAGGTCCTTCAGTTGTTAGTCAGCCTTGTTTGTCTCATTCTTCGTCCCACTGTGTGCATCTCAGATTGCGCTTTTCACTTCATGTTGCCAATCACTTGGCTACTGTAATGCAAAATATTTCAATCTGCTGTACAGGTGTTCATTCAGGTTAGTGGTGTTCTTCAGCAGCAAACAGAATAATTACTGATGTCACTGTTCGTCCTGTTCGTCAGTTGCCTTATCAGGCTTCTTTAAAAGAACGCATAACTGTACAGAATCAAGTGCAGAAAAAGTTGGCCGATGACATCATTTAACCATCATACAGCCCGTTGTGCTGATGAAAAAAAAAAGAATGGAACTCTTTGCTTTTGAGCCAACCATCGGCGACTCGACAAAGCCATCAAGGTGGATGTCTATCCACTCCCACGCATCGATGACGTGCTTGATCACCTGCGACATGTTGGTTACTTTTCACACATCTATCTTAGGAGCAGATATTGATATATAGAAGTCAACAGACGAAACAGAAAGAAGACTGCTGTCATAACCCAAGATGGACTGCGTTTGAGCTATGAGGCAACTTTGTGGGAAAAATACAAACAGCAAATAAATGACGTACCTCAAAAATCATCCTAATCAAAGAGTTAAAACTGATAAAAATTCATATTGCTATTTTCAAAAATGTACTAAAATGTACCGTATTTACATGATTGTAAGTAGACCATTTTTCAAAATTTGAAAATCCAAAATGGGGGGGGGGTCAACTTACAATCGATACCAAAGCATATGTCACCATAAATAAAGGTGAGACAAACGAGATATCAGGTATGCTACAGGGTGGTTGCATTTTTGCAGTGCGGCTCCATCGCAACGCTCTTGGTGCTGGCCTTAAGCAGCTGTTCTGTCAACGCGCAGAACCAGCAACCCTTCCCCGCGCGCGGCGGCAGATGGCAGCTGTCGATAAGCAGCAAACCGGCACCCCTCCTCCCTCCCACTCCCCACACGTGGCTGGAGACTGCGGCTGCCTAATAACGCATTCGAGTTCTACTCTTAATAGGCGTCCTCCAAGTTTGTTTCTTTTTAAATTTAACTGCGCACTGGGCACTCAAGGAAGCGTCGATAGTTGATGAAAGGGAAGTTGTTCCAACCGCGGCAGCATCGCCGCTCGGAACGGCAGTGGTGCCGGGGAGTTCGGTAACCAACGTAAGAGCCGACGTCGCTCATGCATAGTTTCTCTTTGGCTTTGAAGCATCTGACTACTGCCAGCCGCGTTTCACAGGTTTTAATGTAGTGCTTCGTAGTCGTCATTTGTGCTCCGGGTCCGGTAAGCGACCAGCGCTCGTTCACGGCTACATTCAATATGACTCATTCTTTACGCCACAAGTTCGACATTCACAACAGGTGACACAGGTGTGGCAGCTGCACCCAGGCAAAATTTTCAGCTGTTCCACGCGATGACGTGATGCGGCTGTTTACGAATCGGGGGATTTCGCTGCACAACATTAGAACGACGTGCTGTGGGAACACAGCAGCCACCACGACGGCAGCGCTAGTGAGGACGATGGCAAAAGTGTGGACAAGTAGTCCAGTGACTAATACATTTTCGTTTTAGAATGTGCCCACGGGTACAGCCGTACGCGGCAGCCGCTAGCGGCTGGCGACAAGCGGAGGCCACGGGATAATGCTATCGCGTTCTATTATTAAAGGCAAAGCTTCAACGACTTCCAATTTTTTTTTCTTCTGAAATGTGATGTGGAGGACTCGACTTACATTCGAGTCAGCTTACAATCATGTAAGTATGATATATGTGACAGCAGCAGTCATAACTTTAATTTAGTACACCACAAGACAAATTGCTTTAGCAGTTATACACAAAAACGAGCTCTGCAACTAAGCAAAATAATTATGATAGTACCACTGTCATGGTACAATAGTGGAATGACCAAAAATAAAGATTTTCACATATGAGTTTTTTTTAAATATGCAGCAATAACAAAAATGCACAATTTTACTTAATGCATTTCACTGCACAGCTAGATAAGAAGTGTACAAAGTTACAATAAAAATCTTGTATGGGAATAAAATTAGGATTGTTCACGTAAGAAGGAATGGCAGAAGACAGTTATGAGAAAAACAACGAAGAAGATTTGGAATACCGACAGAAGCCATCAAGCAATATCCAGGTGGGTCAAAATCCATTATCAACCGTATCCATAGCTCAGCACCTCCTCACTCTTGGTTTTTGCTCGTGCTGCAACTCTTTTTTTTCTCGTGTTTTTTACAGCATCAGTAGACCGACTGGAAGACTTCCAGATATGCTGTTGGTCACTGTCAGGCAAGCTCTGTGTTTGCGGACCAGGTTTGATCCCATTCTGCTTTTTCAAAAATGCCTAGCGTCCCTCTCTTACCCTTCTTGAACTGATACACGGCATTGTACAAACCAAACTTCAGTGTTATTGGTGGGCTGACATAACCATTCAGTGTGTTCCTAACGCCTTGCGTCGCTTTTGAGGGCACTGCAGTCCTTAAATACAAACAAAAATGGACATAGATGGTACCAAACTATTATTAGTCTAAACTGAAAAATGAAGAGAATCTAACTAATGCTGCAAATATTACGTATTATATTTTGAAGTAATTTGGTTCCCAGAGATGCACAGGGGATAACAAATTTGGCTGTATCTTTGGAACAGTTATTTAGAAATAATTTCTGTTGCAGTTATTTCAGCAAATGAATAGGCATTTTGATACGACAAATTATCAAAATTGATTTCTTTTCAAAAATATTGACCTTTCAAAGCGGCCTCACACCTTAAAGCCTGGACTCCATGTACGCGAAAACTCACGCGAACGCGAAGGCGACGGCTGGCGTTCGCTCCGTCGCTTGTGGGCAACCTCCATGCAAGCGAAGGCGGCAGGAGACGCGAACCCGCGACGTGCACAGCGGATTCCGTGCTTTGCGCACTCAAGCTTAGAAACATGCCCGTAACCTGTTCTCTTTCTTAAAATTTTGTGAGTGTGCCTCATAGTCAGGGCCAAAGGAATATTTCCTCTACGGCAGCGGTGTAGCGGCAGTGGAGATAGCCAAAGGCGTGCTTGCGGAGACGAAGTCACATCACGGGTTCACGGGGGAGGTGTGCTTTCGTTCGGTGCCTGTGCACTCCGGCTTAGTAAAAACACTCTCATAAACTGTCACCGCAGTTTGATTGTAAGTGAGCAAACTATAATTTACCAGTGAGAATGCGCGCCGCGAGTGTTTCTGCACAGTTAGAGCGCAGCGGCACGGTGGATCGAGCGCCGGTACCCGCGGCTTGACACGCATCTCTCCCTGCAGTACGCCCGCTTGCGTAGCCCACTCCAAATGCTGTTAGCCCTCCGCACCCAACAAGTAGATTGTTTTAATTATTTAAATCATGCGGGTCTGCCTCTCAGCTACAAAACCAAACATTTTATCGACGGTGGCGATGACCAAGACGACGGGCGGGTTTCGTGAGATGTACCCGTGAGAAACTGTAGACAAACCGGAAACTGTTTTGGGGGGCTCTGGTTGGCCAGTCGCGTGGGGGACTTCCGGGCGACGAGCGAAATTTTCTGTGGGTGCAGATCCGAGCGACACGGCAAGCGACACATGCATTTTTGCTTCGCGCGACAGCGTCGCTCGTCGCTTGCCGCCGTCGAGTTCGCGTGAGTTTTCGCGTACATGGAGTCCAGGTTTAAGGGGGGACATGGGTCTTTGTGAAAAAATTTTTAATATTGAAGTTATTGCCAGGAAAATTTGTACGTACATATATTTCAGCATGCTGATCTCAAATATGAAATTAGTTTCTACAACTTCTTTTTTCTTTCTATTGTATGTAGTTTTTTATGAGAAGAGCTTCTGACAGGGTTTTAGAGAAAGCTGCTGAACAGATTCTCATAATCTGTATGTTGCTAGATTCTAGAAGGATCAAGGATTGCACCAAGGGTAATAGCATGTTTCTAGCTCTTCTAGTTCAAAAGTTGTGGTCATCCAAAGTTGTGGTTGAACTGAAATTTTAGTTAACGTTAATTTTAGCAAATAAATTTGCGTTTACACCTAGCTACCATCTGAAACCCTTATTGCAATCACCACCTATTTAGCTACAAAACGACACAAAAGTTACCAAAATCTGATGAGCAGAAGCAGAGATAGGCTTGTCAGTAGACTGCCATGTGACGAAAATAATCGAACTGAGAAAATTGCGAAAAACAAATTACAACGTTTCCCATGCTTTCTTTATGCACAGTTGTGCAAAAAAAGTCTAGCTTCAGAATGCCCCAGGCGAGTAATGTTCATCAGTTTTTCTTTGGTGACATCGCTTTGCGGCAGAGATGAAGCAGGCTGAGGCTGCACGCTTCCGCTCGGAGCCTATAGCTCGGCGAGAGTCTTTCTCCTGTGCCCTCTGGCTGGCTATGTGGTTTTGTTCCACTTGGAGCTCTTGCAGAATGCGTGACGCAGCCTCCTGTGTCCCAGAATTAAACCGCATGACTGCCTCAGCGACAGCCGCTTCAAGAGATATCAGTGAAGCATGCTTTGTCTTGGGCATCAAGGACCAAATCACTGAATGCAGTGCCTCATTTGCATTCTGCGTTTGTCCTCGCTGGCATCTGTTGAGTAAGTCTTTGTGTGCAAGGCGCTTGTACACAGGTAGCAATGCTTGGCTGACGTAGTCGGGCAGGTTGTAACGGTGTTTCGGTGGCTGCTGTCCCCTTGCAATCACAGCATTCTGTTTGCACCACGAGTTGGTGCCTTGTGGGCATAGGCCATGGTTTGGGCGCTTGTCGGTCGACGTCACATGATAATATGTGGCCATTACTGCCCGATGCATTTGCTCAACATCGCCTGCATTAGATTTTAGTGCCCAACCATAGTAATTGCTGAGTTTGGTGATAAGGTCTGCAGTCAGTCAACCTTTACCACTCAACCTTTCACAATCCTCTGCTTTGTGCTTTTGGAGAAGATTGCGCAAAGCACTGCCCATCCGCTTTTGTACATGATTTGTACAATCTTCTTTTTTTCAACTGGTATAAAACCATATACCTTTGCTTCCTCTACCGCACGAAAATGCTTGCTATCTCCATCGTAGAGCATTGTGGTGTAGTGCAGGCCGTGCCGCTCCAATGGTCGTTGGAAGAGCATCAGAGCTGCATCCACCTCCATCTGCCCGGATTTTGAGTCTATTCTTTTGGCATACATGCTGTGCCTTCCATGCGTTGTACTGGGGGTCCTCCTCTTTGTGTGCATTTTTGCAGCCAAGGCAGTACTTGCACAGCACTACATAGTCTAACACATAGCCTGAAAAAAGCTCTATGACAGAGCCCACACCAATGTGGGACTGGTGCCCTCTCGTCATCCACGTCCCATCGAAACAGACTGCGATATTTCCGGGATTACCAAAATTCAGTTCTCTGTATAGTTCTTTCACTGAGGAAGCACAATCAGTCAGCACAGTTTCAGCAGCTAGCGTCGCGGCAGACTTCAACTTATACTTGAGGTGTGCTTGGTAGGTCTTGTTGTGAAGACCCCTGTGGGAGATTCCCATGGTTGAAAAAAAGTCATTCAGTGCTGTTTGGCCATTCCCTGTGGTTAGCGCAGCCCGGGCAGCAAGAATATTTACCTGGAAGGGATTGCACTTTGCGCTTCAAGATAGACGCTGGGAACTCCACTCGCGCACGACATCGCCGCAAACAGAACACTCCAAGCACAACTGTACAGCAACACAGTATTCGCGAGTGCTTTTCTGGATGGACACGTCGCCACCGCACTGGCGGCACACGGTTTTTTCGAACAGCCGGTTGATTGCTGACAGATCGACGATCGTGTACGTTGCCGCTGCCGTCGCCGCCGGGCCTGTGTCGCCTCTCTCACCACTGTCTCGCCCTACCATTGCTAGCTGTCCCAGTTAGCTCAGTTGGTAGAGTGACTGCTCCAGCAGTGGTCCTGGGTTCGGACCCCGGACCAGGACGAATTTATCTTTTACTACGAAGTTTCTGTGAAAGCTGTATAGCTTTCCTCTGCAGACGTAAGGCTGCGCTTGGGTGGATGCCAATGAGTAATTTGCTCTCTTAATACAAATTTACTCCAAGCTTCTACAAAAGGTATTAAAAAAATTCTTGCTAGAGGATATTCGTGCAGCAACGTCCTTCAAGTCCCTTTCAAGCCCCTTTAAGGGCTCGGTACTGTGCCAGCCACCTTTCAGTGTGCAATGGACACAGTACTGGTCGGCCTAAAACAGCAAATATGCCTGGTCTACCTTAATGAAGTTATTTTTTCAAAGCACGTTCCATGAACATTTGTCTGCCTTAAAGTCGTCCTACAGGCTATCCAAAGCACCGGACTCGCTCTCAAGCCTACGATCTCAGCCATGCCATCAGCAACGAAGCTGTCCATCCTGATCCCGATAAGGCCGCTGCCATCAACTCCTTCCAGACACCATCGTACAAGAATGCCATGCATGCACTACAAATGCTTTGTTCACATCTCTCATATCACTGCTCTACTTACTCTCCTCACAAAAGAGAATATCACCTTCCACTGATCTGATGAGCAGCACCATGCATTCAACCGTCTTAAACGAAATGACCCGGACACCGAGGCTGAGGTTCACATATCATCATCATCAGCCTGACTACACCCACTGCACGTCAAAGGCCTCTCCCATGTCTAATTAACCCTGTCCTTTGCCAGCTGCATCCACCCTATGCCTGCAAACTTCCTAATCTTATCCGCCCACCTAACCTTGCTATGCTTGCCTTCTCTTAGATCCACTCAGTTACCTTTAAGGACCAGCGGTTATCTTGCCTTCGCATTACATGCCCTGCCCAAGCCCATTTCTTCCTCTTGATCTCAACTCGGATGTCATTTGTTCTCTCAACCACTCTGCCCACTTTCGGTCTCTTGACGTTACACCTATCACTTTTATTTCCATGGCCCGCTGCATTGTCCTTAACTTAAGCTGAACCCTTTTCGTTAGCCTCCCAGTTTCTGCCCCATAGGTGAGTACAGGTAAGACACAGCTGCTGAACACCTTCCTCTTGAGGGATACTGGTAGCCTGCTATTCATGATATGAGATAACCTGCCATATGTGCTCCACCCCATTCTTATCCTTCGTTATTTCCCTCTCATGATCTGGATCAGCAGTCACTACCTGCCCTAAGTAGACATATTACTTTACCACTTTCAGCACCTCGCTGCCAATTGTGAACTGCTGTTCTCTTGCTAGACTGTTGAACATTACTTTGGTTTTCTGCATGTTAATTTTTAGACCCATCGTTCTGCTCTGCCTGTCTAACCCATTGATCATAATTTGCAGTTAATCTCCTGACTGACCCAGCAAGGCAATCTCATCAGCGAATCGAAGATTATTTAGGTACTCTCCATTAACTCTTATCCCCAACTGTTCCTAATTCAGGCCTTGGAATACCTCCTGTAAACAGGCGGTGAACAGCATTGGCGAGATCGTGTCTCCTTGCCTGACGCCCTTCCTTATTGGAATTTTATTGCTGACTTTATGGAGGACCATGGTAGCTGTGCAGTTCCTATATATATCTTCCGGTATTCTGACATAAGGCTCATCTACACCCTGATTACGCAATGCCTGTATGACTGCAGATGTTTCCACTGGGTCGAATGCTTTCTCGTAATCAATGAAGGCTATATATAGGGGTTGATTATATTCTGCGCATTTCTCTATCACCAGTGCTGCGTGTGTCACTGCGTGCGCAAGTCGGGTATTATGCAACGCATAAACTAATTACCTGATGACAGACAACGAATGGCTCACAGTTGTTTGAGTGATTACAAAGGTCAAACCCTACTTGTACAGATGCCTGTTCAAGTTGGTCGCTGACCATCACATTATGTCGGCTGACCAATCTCAAGAGACCCTGCAGGACCTTTTTAGTGGGCCCTTCGGCTATAAGAGCTCGACGCCACAATGAAGGTCTCCAATTATTTCCACTGGAAAATTCTAAACTTCATGGATGCAGAATAAGGAAGTCACAAAATTTACAGGAAGCACTAGATGCATGAAACATGCAAGTTATTTTTTGAGCACATGGAAGAGGGTCACTTCTTCCATTCCAGCCCAGAAGTATGGGACATTGAAAACTTCACCCTGTTCATCTTGCTTAGAAAGAAATGGCGCAAGGTTTCCGCCACAGAACATCAGTTCCTGAGCAGCTTTCAGGAAAATTTTCCACTCAGCAGCTAGGACTGGCAATTCTTGAATAAGTCCAGGCACGCTGCAGTGCAGTGATTGACACTGGGATGTCCCCAATGGACACTAGGCTGGAAAGTTTGGAGTACTGGACAGTATCTCTGAACCTTAGTAGTAGGTCACCACTGGGCATATTTGATATTTTGTAGCCTGGACCCAAGGCATCAGTTTACATTTCGAGACTAAGAAAGGAGACATACTTGTTGCAGACTTTTCTGCTTCTTCGCTACGAAGAACAGCATACTTTGGGAATGTTTCTTTCACTTCCCAGCAAAATTCAGCTGCGACTCCGTCTGCCCTCTTATTTGGAGGGCAATTGTTTTCTGGGAAGGGGGAAGCCATAAAATATACATATTGATTAGCCATGGTGCCAGCTGCTGACCACGGAGCCCAACGAGGGGAAGGGGTAGGTATTTGCAAGCAAGTCCTGCCCATGTCAGCTATACACCACAACTATAACCCAAAATGATGAAACTCAAGATAGTTTGTCACACAAAGCTAACCCTCTCTGCCAGAAAAAAAAGAAAAAACCATGAAGAGTGGAGGAGACGATAAGGAAGTGACTGATGGAAAAGAGGACAGGAAAAGGCGACTGCCGATTTCCCCCGGTTGGGTGAGGCCACAGGTGCCGTCTACAGGAAGCTGGGGCCAAGGATGTTTGCTGCCTCCGCCGACGGGCCTTAAAGGTCCAAACACTCAGTATCAGCTCGAACACCAGGATCCCCTTTTCCTCGGAAACGGCTGAGCCACGCACGGCTAAGCATGGACGCTCAGGTCCGTGGCGGCGCACTGCTTACTAACACCCCGCTGCAGTTATGCCCCTACGGATGCTCGGGAAACCGGGGTGCCACAACCCACCATCATCTGCATGTTGCAGATGTCTCTATGGCGGATGGCCTGAATAGTCTGGCAGTTCGTTATAATCGCAATATCAGCTTTAAAGTTTTTCCTCAGGTCTCAAACTATCCCTTATGTTGTATTCACAAAAATGAGGTAGATTAGTCATTTTTCCATCGTTATGCCGGTTCTACTGATGTCCACAACAACTGCATCAAAAATGAGAGCATGGCTATGGACACAAGTGTCCACAAAAAATGCTTAAACCCACAGCTTTTTGCACACTGATGCCGACTGCCTGTCCACAGCTCCCGCAGAACCAGCCTTTACAGATGCAAATGACGACAATGAAGACACCTTTCTAGGAGCCCTTGAGTACCACTGATATGGCAACGCAGCAGAGACTCGACATGGAACCCCACAGAGTGATCGCGCACATTTAGAGGGTCAAGCAGGCACAGTCCGAGGTCTTGAACCTCGTTGTGCCCGCTGAGCTACGAGAGGAGATTATGGAAGCCTCTCATGATGACCCAACCTAGGGACATTTGGGATTCCATTGAATGCTCACACGAATACACTCTTAAGTACTATTGGCTGCAGCTGACGAAGAACTTTCATCATTACACCAGGACCTGCCATAAGTGCAGCCCGCAGGACGTCTTCACCCCATCACGCTACCAACAATTCCGTTCTAGCAAGCCAATACGAATCTGCTCGGACCTTTTCCTACATCGAAGTCATGGAACCGATGGAGCGCCATTACAAGGGGCTCCCACACATGCACGCTGAATCGCAAGCTTTATCCTCAATTTTTTTCATTGCAGTCAACTGTTCTTCATCACGATGCCCCAGAGATCCTGATCACTGATCGTGATGCAGCATTTATTTCCCAACTTATGTCACAGATCTCATGCCTAAGCCGCATCGACCATCAAAAGAACTGCCACGTGCCCCCCACAAACGAACGGGCTCACCGAGCACCTTAAGCTCATGGCTGTTCATCCCCGCATGCCCCCAAAGCTGCCCAGGAGACATGGACAAGGTAAATACACGTTCATCAACTCTTTTTAGCACCACATAATAGGGCCAAAACATAAGAATGGCAGCTACCAAGAGATATATATATATATATATATATATATATATATATATATATATTATATATATATATATATATATATATATATATATATATATATATATATATATATATATATATATATATATATATATATATACACACACTGAGAAACACTGCAGTCTTCCTAGTGCTGAAAAGCACAGTGCAGCTGGCCTCCATATGTAGCCATACTTGCCTTTGAGGCTCACAAACTCCTGCATTTTGAATGCACAACCTTACACAGTTACAAGTAATGCAACCATGTGAGAAACAATCTTGCATAGATACAGGACTGCAAGAGAACAATGGGCTACCAACTGAAGTCCTGCTTATCAGCTGCTATACTTTTCATGGTCAGACCTTTAAGGTACAGCACTGACAAGCACTTCTTCAGTTCCTATGCAGCAGAAAACACGGCTGACTTTTTCCAAGCGATTCCACGCAAAATAAAATGGGGCATCACACTGTCCTCCCACATAATCACTTGTCGATGTTGGCAACTGCACGGCCTTAGACTAGACACGAAAACGCTAAAATACCATAGGCATTGTAAGCCAATAAAAAACCCAATCTCTCTAATATAAAGATGCACTAATCAGTGCATTGAAAACAATAGCATAAATTTAAAAAAAAAAAGACTTTAGCATGACTAAGTGTGCAATTTCGTGCAGTAGCACTAGTTAAGGTGTGCACTTAAGGTCCTTACATGCTAAAGGCCTTTACCCGGAAGGCATTTATTCTGGAGGCCTTCGAACAGGTGCGCGCACACCTTCACCCAAGTGAAGGCCTGTGTACACCTGGCAAGCCGCACACAACCCGGTGGGCAGGTGGGCTGCCTGCCAGTGGCACTTAGTGGTACCTTAGTGGTACCGCACTAAGAAACAAACCGAGGACTAGCTAAACGTGCCAACATTTGCTGGCAGGCATAACACCCTCCAGTTACAGAACTACCGTTTTGCAAGACAAAGCTGCTATGCCAAAACAACACCAAGCACAATGAGGCATACTGCAGTGGACGTTTCCCAATTAGATTAATCCACAGCCCTCCACCACAGTGCCCTTGCATTGCCCACAGTGTTGCCTGCTGCATGTTTGTGATCCCTGAGATCACAAACATGAAGCAGTAAAAGTTTGCGAGTGTCCGGTGGCAATAAAAGTCGCGAGCACCTGGTGATGTCGTAGACCATCAGAGCGCCAGCGGCACCACGATAGTAGGACCGGGTGACCGCGCGAAAGCGCTCCTGGCCAGCTGTGTCCCAGATCTGGAGCTTGATCTTCTGACCGCATACCTCAATGATGCGTGTGCCAAATTCGACACCTATGGTGTGCGGGCAGTCAGCCATGAACTTCTTTTCAGTGAACTGGTGCAGCAGGCACGACTTGCCCACGCCCATGTCCCCAATTATGATGTACTTGAAGATGTACGAGTAGTTGTATGGCCCGGCAGTCATCCTGCTGGCTGCTGCTATCAGTTTCTTCCGCTCTGGATGGGTCACCTGCAACCAACGATGTCACTTCCTTTAAGAAGAGATCTCACATGAGCTCTTAACAACCACTGAAAACTTGGCACACAATGCCATTTCAGGTGGCCAACTGAGACTATCGCAAGTAGCTTTAATTATGCTAGGTACAAACTTATTTTGCAAGGACACCCGGAAATCTACCTCGTTCTTGGATGGCAGCAATCACAATATCGCAATGGAGTGAGACAGTTCGGAATCGCACACTTTCCAACTCCACAAAAAAAAAAAGCGTGAGCAAAGCAGTGTTGTAAACCAACACTTTTCCATACTGATGCCATCATGCAAGCTGCATAGCTGTAACATGTTGCATATGGCCACCACAGACAGAATCATGGGAGCATAAACACTTCTCTACTATGTTGCTGAAAAAATGCATGCGTTACAGAACCACCACTGGTTCACCTATACAGCCCTGGTTACAAACAGCAGCAATGATCACCTGCTGCAGAGCATTTAAACAAATTGACTCTTGTAATTTCATTTGACCTTGCTTCCCAGAGATTGCACCATCATCAAAACAAGCCCCAGAGGCAGACAGAATGGGCCTCACTGGGTGATGAGTAGACTGTGTCGAAAGAGAACTTTATGCATGGTTTTGCTTTTTCACAACGATATATCAGCGCTGTTTTACCCTTCTACAGCCCTCCCCAGCAGGAGAAATGCGTGTTACACAGCAAGATGGAAGCAGTATTTCACCAAGGCCCAGACGATGTCGAGACCCGGTTGAAATGCCCATTGCATGAAAAAAAGAGTGACTTTCCATTCTTGCTTCTTGGTGCATGTGTGGCCACACAATGTGCATGTCAACTAAGATTACTCCTTTCATGGAACCTTTGCGAACACGTTTGCCCAGCAATCGAATGCTCAAGAATCAAATAAAAAAAGGCTGTGCTCATGAGGGCAGCCGGTTTCACAAAGTGAATCCTGCTGCCCATGCCTCGAATTGAGCTCAATTAGTAATGGCATGAAATGACAAAAAAAAATGTGCAGTGGGGTAGTTCACATGGGGGCAGGCAGCAATTTGCTATCAGCCAAACACATGCCACAGCATTAATTACTGGGCATGCCAAGAGGAGAAAGCTTAACAAGGCAAGTGGAGATAGCATGATAGGCTGCACCTTCATATCTAGAAACAGAGATAATGAATGACACAAAAAAGGTCAACCCGAACATCCCCATAGAAAGGCAGCGTGCAATGAGCAACGACTAGAATGTGCTGCGAAGCAGCAGGACATGCCTGCAAAGAGTGCTCACAATGTCCCATCATAAAAGTGACTAAGGTGCTGCAACGAAAGAACACCATCACTAACTGCACTGTTCACCACCTGCAAGATATGCTAAGAATCACAAAGCAAATAACTACCAAGTTGTGCACATGCAAAACAGGCACAGCTTGTCTCCCACAAATTGTCAGTAATGCACAGCATGCTTATTTATTACCAAATAATGCTTGCACGCACAGTCACACATGCTACAAGCTGCCAAAGTAGAGTGGTGGCCACAATGCATCACACTGCAAGGAAGGCCTACAAACTGCAATGGACCAAAACTACCGCCCGCATAAACTTCATCCAATGCACAAACAGGAAATGGATAAAAAGCTTAAGTTGGTATTGTGGCCTCGAAAAAAAAAATTCGCGTAGTCGCCCTGGATCAGTAGAAAAAAAAACAGGCCCGGAGGGGGGGGGGGCATCAATAAAGCTATTTCGTATAATCCGCAACACTATCCGCACACTGGGCAAGCCTACATGCATATACATCGTAACAAATCCTTGGGTAATCTCTGCTGCACCTACTGCCTCGCCACGATCAGCACAGCACCAAAAGTAAACACCTACCAGAGTTCCCGGGTTCGAACCCGACTACGGCGGCTGCGTTTTTATGGAGGAAAAAACGCTAAGGCGCTCGTGTGCTGTGCGATGTCAGTGCACGTTAAAGATCCCCAGGTGGTCGAAATTATTCTGGAGCCCTCCACTACGGCACCTCTTCCTTTCTTCTTTCACTCCCTCCTTTATCCCTTCCCTTACGGCGTGGTTCAGGTGTCCAATGATATGAGACAAATACTGCGCCATTTCCTTTCCCCCAAAACCAATTATTATTAATTACCAGAAGCTGAAGGCAAAAAACTTATTTCTGGGGTAACCAATGGAAGAAGACTTGAGACGACCGAATTGCAAAGCTTTGCCTTGTTGCACAGACTGACTAGCTGCGATTCGGGCTAGCAGAAAAAAATGTCGCAGTAAAACTAGGATTCCATCGACGAGACGTACCGTCGTTCGCTAGTTGACGTAAATACCATCTCAATCGCTGTTAACCAGGAAACACGGCGCTTTCTAACTGTGATTAGGATAGTACCAGCTGCCACTAGCCGCAGCAGCAAAGATCGCGAAGCGCTCACAGCATGCCGAACGATCACACAACAGCAAAATGAATGCTGACTGGTTGGGGGTTGGGGGGGGGGGGGGGGGGGGGGGGGGGGGGGGGGGGGGGGGCTAAACGGCGCACGCGTTCCAAATGGCTGGCTCATCGAATACAAGTCAAAGCCTGGACGGTTCCGTGACACGATGCATTCCGAAGCGGCAAAGCAAATCAAGTGACAAACACACTTGACCCGATGGCGGAGGGAGCAAAAATCGGGAGCAAGGGCTAATGTCCCAAGAATCGCACAACAGACAGCCGACTCATACACACCAGCGTCCGGAAAAAGAAAAAAAAAAACAAGCGCCGCTAGCGAGTCGCAGCCACGCAGCATCTGCCGCCGAAATTGGTACAGTGAGCTCGCTATCTGCGACTTGGTTTCAGTGGCGAAACCGACGACGTAACATTTACATGCGAGGTTTATCGCGGGCCGCTGTGGGCGTTCTTCGCCCAAAGACTGACGCCGCGGCACCCCCCAATCGCGGGGGCGAAACGCAAATTCAAAAAAAAAAAAGCACCGAGCGCTGGCAACTCACCAGCTGGGAATGACGGAAATGGTCAAGGTCCGGTCACGGCGTCGTTCCCTGCAAGATGCGCCGCGGTCGATCGCAAAGCAAAGCCCGAACACGAGTGTGTGCGAGCAGCGAGGCAGTATTCACGCCTGGCGCACGGGCGGTTTCTACGCGAGCTGTATTCTCCCACGGGACGAACAAAGACGGCCGCGGCGGAGCGAGCACCGCGATTCTTCGCCGTCTTCGACCCCGATGGACGGCGCGCGTCCTGGGACCGAGCTGGCAATCAGGCTGACCCAGCTTCCAAGCTTGGGCCAGCCTGGCGCACAGGCACAGGCCGACGTATACGCAGCTCGGGAATGAATCGGAAGGGCGCGACTCGAAGGCAGGGCGCGGGGAGAACAGAGCTCACCTGGCTGGCTCTTTCCGGTCGACGCGGGCCCCGGGCGCACAGCAGAGTCCCGAGGTAGTACAAACACTCTGCGATTCAATAATCTTCGAAACGGAGGTGGGCACCTAATATGGCCGACAGATGACTGACCACGAAGGAAGGTGATGGCAGGCTGCTGGCTTGCGCGGACGAGAATGAAGGAGAAAGAACAAAATAGACGCATAGAAGCAATCATTACTCAGTTTACTTAAATCTTAGCATAATCTATTTCCGCTAAGGTTTTTTTAATTTATTATTGAGACAAAAGAAGAAAATAAGCTGTATCTTATTTTTTTTTTCCTTTTTTCACGTTGGTAATTATCGTGGGGTGCCTTACAGGGAAGTAACAACTGCTACTGCAGCATCGGACAGTATGGAACATTTAACTTTATCCCAAGATAAGCCAGTTCCATCTTTTGTTTTTGTTCATTGCGAAGGGGTTAGGCATATTCAATAATTACTCGCAGAAAACTCTCCTTCTCAAGCGCCAAAAGCCGTACAAAGATGGATATTCTGCTGAAACGACAAATCCCAGCCAACTCAAGCCACAAAGATGCCAGTTAGGGCGACATTGCCCCCCCCCCCCCCCCCGCACGCGTGACTATCGCGCGGCGGCGCTGTTGTCAGGAGCGCAGTATGGTGCATACAGGCACCCCAGGGCGCCGTCGCCCCTGATTTTCGGAGGACAATCTGTTTTCATTGACGAAAAGGAACACAGGCCCCTGTGGCTAGCATTTCTGGATATCAGGGGAGCCTATGACAACGTTATTCAAGAGGATTTGTGGGACATACTGTGCACATTCCATGTGGAAGATGGAGTAATTAATCTGCTAAAAGATATACAGTATTGTGCGTTTTCATCGTGAAGACTTTCAAAAGATTCCCCGCCTCAACCGCTAGCTCATTTGCGATGAAACTGCGCACAGAGAGTTTGCGTATTATGGTAACTTTTGTATCGTACCAAGTTTGACGGCGGTATTTACTTAGCTGAGCCGTGCATGATGCGAAAACGTAATAGTCTACGTAGAGATCGGGGAACCAAAAGCCGCAGACGACGTTTTTCGCCTTAGCGTTTTTCCTCCATAAAAACGCTAAGGCGCCCGTGTGCTGTGCGATGTCAGTGCACGTTAAAGATCCCCAGGTGGTCGAAATTAATCCGGAGCCCTACGCTACGGCACCTATTTCTTCCTTTCTTCTTTCACTCCCTCCCTTATCCCTTCCCATACGGCGCGGTTCAGGTGTCCAACGATATATGAGACAGATACTGCGCCATTTCCTTTCCCCAAAAAAACCAATTATTATTATTATTATTTTCGCTTGATGGCGGCAGTGGCGCCATCTGTTTTTGGCAGTCGAAAGCGTCACGACAATGCCGTCGAGGCGAGCGTTGCAAGAAGCGCGGGCCCTTTGAATATGCCGTTCCGGCCGTTTCGTCTGCTTCAAATGTACTCCATATGGTTCCCAGAGCAGTTCAGCCCCATCTGTTCTCTCTTTGGGCACCATAAGGCAGACACCCCACATCCTATACTCATGTCCTCAAGACAAGCCGTCGAACAGTCTGCAGCTCTCTACCCAATCACAGTGGGAGGCCGCGCTGCTCAGCTCGGACCCGGAGGTTCAACTCCGAGTCACGGAGCGGGCCGAAGAGGTCGCCGAGTGACATCGTCGGTCGGCCACCTGGCGTCCGGCCTAGAAGAGGTGCCCACCGCGGGGAGGGGAACGTCACCCCAACCCGCGCCAAAGACCTTTTCTTTAATAAAGTTTACCTCCTCCTCCTCCTCTGCTTCAACTGAAGCGCTTACAACATTTTCGACTAATTGAGCAGAAAAAAATATCAGAACACGAGGCTTTATCTTTCAAAGAATATTGTTTGCAACGCTCGTCTCGGCGGCCTTGTCGCGACGCTTTCCATTGCCGAAAACAGATAGCGCCACTGCCGCCCTTCAGCGAAAAAACGTTGGCTGCGGGTTTTGGTTCGCCGATATCTACGTACACGATTACGTTTTCGCATCATGCACGGCTCAACTCAATAAGTACCGTTGTCAAACTTGGTACGATACAAAAGTTACCATAATACGCAAGCTCTGTGTGCAGTTTCACCGCAAATGAGCTAGCGGTTGAGGCGGGGAAATTTTTGAAACCATTCACGATAAAAACGCACAATACTGTATATAAAGGTAACAGAGTGCTTATAAAATACAGAAAAAATGTGTACAGCGGGGGCTTAGGCAAGGATGTCCTGTCTCCTTTGTTGTTCATGTTGTACCTGCAAGGGTTTGAGATCAAACTAGAGATGAGCGGACTATATATAGGCTTCAACCTTTCTTTTTTCAAGCAAAAAAAAATGAATTAAACAGTCATTACCGGGTCTAATGTACGCGGATGATATAGTGCTAATGGCTGACAACAAAGAAGATTTGCAGAAGTTGATAGAAATCACTTTGTCGCGGCGGCTGCGTTTTTATGGAGGAAAAACGCTAAGGCGCCCGTGTGCTGTGCGATGTCAGTGCACGTTAAAGATCCCCAGGTGGTCGAAATTATTCCGGAGCCCTCCACTACGGCATCTATCTCTTCCTTTCTTCTTTCACTCCCTCCTTTATCCCTTCCCTCACGGCGCGGTTCAGGTGTCCAACGATATATGAGACAGATACTGCGCCATTTCCTTTCCCCCCAAAAACCAATTATTATTATTATTATTATGACCCCCTCCTACTCTCTTTCGGCGCGAGCGCCAGAGATTTTGCATTGCATCAAGTTTGCGAATACCTCCACGATTACATAACAGCTACCGGCATATTCTCTTGCTAAGTGTTTCTAACATTTCCGCATTTAAAAGAGCGCTTGGGTATTTTCATATTCAGTTCTCAGATATTCTTTGCTGATATTTTTTTCGTTTTCTCTTTAATTACTTTGAAATTTCACCCAAGGCACAATCATTATTTTGGCACCAGTTTACCCTCTTCTTTGGGCTCTCCTCACTGAACCCTGGCCAATCCCCCTCGTGGGTATGTGCCATGTCAAGAAGGGAACAACAACAACAATTTGTGGTACAGAGGGAGATAAATTAGGTTTCAAGTTTAGTAAAGAAAAATCTGCAGTCATGATATTTAATGATGAGGGCGGCGAACATAGAATACCAGGAGTTCACGCTAGAAGTAGTGGATGAGTACAAGTATCTTGGGCTGAGGATAAATAATGGTGCTGAGTATCTGACAGAGCATGAAAAATATCTAATGAATAAAGCTATAGTAAGAATGCAGCTGTCATGAAAAATAGGGCACTGTGGAATTACAATAGGTATGAAGTGGTAAGAGGGATCTGGAAAGGGGTGATGGTTCCTAGCCTGACTTTCGGCAATGCGGTCCTGTACATGAGACCAGATGTTTAAGCAAGGTTAGAAATAAAACAACGCGGCGTAGGGCGGCTAGCTTTGGGAGCACATGGCAATACACCAAATCAGGGGGACCAGGGTGATATGGGATGGGCGTTGTTCGAGTGCAGAGAAGCTAGCAGTAAGATGGCATTTGAGGAGCGATTGAGAAAAAAGGGGGAAGAGCAGTAGGCTTGGAAAGTCTTCAGATACCTGTACATAAGGAATGTTGACACGAAATGGAGAAAGCGAACTAGAAAATTGACAAGCAAATATCTGGACAGCAGTGGGGGACAAATCAGCAATTATCGGGTAAGAAAATGCTTAAAGAAACAGAGAGAGCTCTGTGTAAAAAAAGAATGCTGACGAAATCGATCGGCACTGGGAACATACAGGATTTCAAAGCAGGGAATTGCCAAAGAAAATATCTATGATAATTGTAGGGGAAGCTGTTTGTTGTCTGAGGCCAGGACGGGAGTTTTGCGGACTAAGACATATATAGTCAGGTACCACGAGATAGACACATTGTGATGTGCTTGTGGAGAAGAGGACGAAACGGCCGAACATTTGATACTTTTCTCTAAAGTGCTTCACCCTGCAGGGGAAAGCAGCGGGGCTGATTTATTCAAGGCATTGGGGTTTAAGAACAGTGAAGGAAAAGTAGATTTTAAGTGGGTTGAAGTAACCAAGCGAAGGTGGCTAAAATCAAGACAAGAGTAAAATTTCACAAGTCAAGGCTAGGTGGCTTCAACAACCGCCCGATTTAAAGGGTTCAGCCTTATTCATCCATCCATCCATCCGTCACTGCGTCGCGCGGCGTCCGCTTTCTGCCGCTGCTGCCTGCACTTTCTGATGGTACCAGTCTACTAGTCTTCTTTAATCGTCATAGACGTGTAATGCCGGTGCTCTTGTTTCATGGAATTCACAAACTGCAGTATTAAGGTGGAAAGTTGGGCGAGTTGAATTTGATTATGGTAAAAGGTAGCACGAAAAGAACAAGGACCAAAGGAAGAGGCAAGACACGACACAAATGCTTTTTTCGCAACCAACACTTTATGTGAAAGAACACAAAATATATACCCACCTCGTAAAAAGATAACCACAAGGATAACACTATGAAAAGCTCAGAGCAAGAAATTCAAAAGATGGGAATGCTGAGTAACATATGAGATATGTAACATATGAGATGTGGTACAGAAAACTGGAAATGCCATTGCGAAAAAAAGCGCTCGTGTAGTGTATCCTCTCCTGCCGAGGTGGCTCAGTGGTTAGAGCGCTCGGCTACTGATCCGGAGTTCCCGGGTTCACACCCGACCGCGGCGGCTGCCTTTTTATGGACGCAAAACGCTAAGGCGCCCGTGTGCTGCGATGTCAGTGCACGTTAAAGATCCCCAGGGGGTCGAAGTTATTCCGGAGACCTCCACTACGGGCACCTCTTTCTTCCTTCCATCTTTCACTCCCTCCTTTATCCCTTCCCTTACGGCGCGGTTCAGGTGTTCAACGATATACGAGACAGATACTGCGCCATTTCCTTTCCCCCAAAACCAATTATAGTGTATCCGCTTACTTTCGTCCTTGTCTTTTTCGCGGTACCTTTCATAATGAATCACATGAGTAGAACCACCTCCAACTTTGGCAAACACAACAGCTGATCTCTATACGTGTTGCGGACCGACGATCAACTAATTCGCCAGTGTCTGGTCGGAAGGCAGTGGACAGCTTTCGATAATTCTTGGAGGGAGAAATTTACTTCCAAGCAAGCCAATGCCAGTTTTTCTTTCACTTTGTGCTGTTTTCTTTTTCTCCTTCGTTGTCCCAAAAGTTGATGACCTGGGGAAGTGCACTTCTGGCGTTTTCTTCTGAAACCAATGGGTTTTAAAATTGCGCATGAAAATTCCCAATTTACTATCTGTTGTACAGAAATCGAGATCAATGCGAGTATATTTATTTATATGCTTGTATCGCCCCACCCCCCCCTAATGTAATACCCCCGCACTATGGCACTTAGGGGTATTGTAAATAAATAAATAAATAAATACATGCATATCTTGGTAATGTATTAACACCTCTTTTGGGGTAAATCGTGCATACTTGAATTAGAGAAAAACTAGCGCCAAACCACGCAAACCACAAGACAAGAACGAATGGTAATGTAAATTGACCTGACAGCAGCGCAGTTTAATTTATGTCCTGCAACCTTTCAAAAATCAATCAATACTACTACGGATTTCACTCATCTCAGGGCTTTATATTTTCTTTGAGCTTAATTCGAGGTTTAGCTCACACTGGAGAGAAATCCCTGCTAAGCAAGAAAAAATTAGCTGCGGTTCAAACTGTTGAACCTGGTTAGAGAGCGAAAGCTGTGGTGTATCGGGTAAGTAGACGCGGCTTGGCCTCTAACGTTGCGTGCGTTCCGTTCCGCACATTGGATAGGCAACGCGCCCACCCTGTCAGGTGGCGGTTAAATTAACGGTTGATCGCGAGAGGCTGCTCACCCAAAGAACGCTGAGGCCTATTGCTGCTGTGGCGCGTGTCTGCCACAACGTTGCCAGTTCTAATGCATATCTCTCTCTCTCCCCACCGCCACGTACCTCAAGGAGCGACTGAGGCGTCCACTGGCCCAGGGAGCCAGTTATTCGCCTTCCTTTCCTCAAAATCATCGGAATCTAGAGCGTTGTCAACGGTAACGCCAATGAACACAAAGAACGCGGACGGCCTATATCTTCAGTGCCGCGTTTCTGCTACTACGTTGTGAATGCCAACGCATGCAGCGCACATCTGTCAGGGGGAAAGTTATGCGCCTTTTCTTTGCTTTCGAAGAAAATTGAATTTCAGGAAAGGAAATGGCGTAGCAACTGTCTCACATATATCGGTGGACTCCCGAGCCGCGCCGTAAGTGGTTTGACCTGTGGCTCACCTGAAGGTCAAAACCGCAAGCACTGCGAAATTGATTGTAAAACATTTTATTCGCCGGGAAGAGCTTGGCAAGAGGTCGCGTTAAGTGGTCGAGAGTACATAGCCCTCGACGACTTTGTCAGCCCACTCCACCGCCAAAACTTGCGTTCTGGGGTCAGAGCTAGCCACCACGGTCTCCCACCGCTCGAGAGAAGGAGCTGTAACTAGATCACCCGGAGGTGGCTCTATTTTGCAGTCCCACAGGATGTGATCGTAGGTAGCACGTTGGCCACAGTGTTTGCAGTTTGGGTTGTAAAGATCTGGATAAATGTGCGCGAGGAGTGATGGGGTGCGTATCGATCTCGTCTGTAGACGACGCCACGTAACCTCTTGTTCTTTAGTAAGTCTTTTGTCTGGAGGGGGGAAAATTCTCCTCTCTAGTTTAAAATGATTGGTGAGATCATGATATGTGATCATTGAGTCCTTCGTGAAATTCAGGCGAAATCGTTACGAGGTAGCTCTCGCTTCAAAACTGCCGCCGCTCAGAGCGTAAGTAGCATGCGTGATCAGCTGATCATGCTGAATTGACTTTCACCATGTCTGAACACCCATGTCCTGTTCGATGCGACGCTAATCCCAAAGCGCTTATAAGATTGCCTCCAGAATGTGAAGCATCCATTTTTTTTTTAGCTCTACTATTATGAACCCCCCTCCGGCGGGTTTCAGCATATGACACCTGACACCACAATTTAACCTCTAAAGAGCCATGCGTTTTCTTGTAAACCAGCGCAGCGGTTCGAAGCCAAACGGGGAAGGGAGTCAGGTGTTGGTCAGGTAACACCCTCTAAAGAACTCTCTAAATTCTCTAGAGGGTGCTGGCCCTGCGCACCAGAGAGAGGAGGAGGACGGTAGCGCGCATCCCAGCAGATGCGTGCGCCATCGCCGCGTTGCAGAGAGGAGGAAAGGAGGTATCCCAGGTGTTGGCGGATTCGAACGCGACCGCGGCGGCAGCGTTTCGATGGAGGTGAATCGCATAGGCGCCCGTGTGTTGTGCGATGTCAGTGCACGTTAAAGATCCCCAGGTGGTCGAAATTATTCCGGAGCCCTATACTACGGCACCTCTTTCTTCCTTTCTTCTTTCACTCACTCCTTTATTCCTTCCCTTAAGGCGCGGTTCAGGTGTCCAACGATATGCGAGACAGATACTGCGCCATTTCCTTTCCCCAAAACGAATTATTATTATTATATCTTTAACGTGCACTGACATCGCACAGCACACGGGCGCCTTGGCGTTTTTCCTCCATAAAAACGCAGCCACCACGGTTGTTTTTTTGGGAAAAGGAAATGGCGCAGTTTCTGTCTCACATATCGGCTGACATCTGAACCGCGCTTTAAGGGAAGGAATAAAGGAGGGAGTGAAAGAAGAAAGGAAGAGGTGCCGTAGTGGAGGGCTCCGGAATAATTTCGACCACCTGGGGATCTTTAACGAGCACTGACATCGCACAGCACACGGACGACTTAGCGTTTTTCCTCCATAAAAAAGAAGCCGCCGCGGTCGGGTTCGAACCCGGTAACTCCGGATTATTAGTCGAGCGCCCTAACCACTGAGCCACCGCGGCGGGTCCGTTAAAGATCCCAAGGTGGTCGAAATTATTCCGGAGCCCTCCACTACGGCACCTTTCTTCCTTTCTTCTTTCACGCCCTCCTTTATCCCTTCCCTTACTGCGTGGTTCAGGGGTCCAACGATATATGAAACAGACACTGCGCCATTTCCTTTCCCCAAAAACCAATTATTATTATTATTAAATTTTTAGAACGCCAGTGCACTTTGATGTGTTCAGTGGAACGCTGGTTGTGTTCGATGCACTCCTGCCGTGGAGAGCTCCGGCAGATGTGCGCTCCGTCGCCGCGTTGCGGAGAGGAAGAAGAGAGGCATCCCAGGTGTGCTGCATACTCCCTCAGTGACGTCACACACCTTGACCGAGTGGAGCGGGAAAGCGTCTGCCGGCATCGCATGCTCAGAGCATGAAAGTGGCTTGTGCATAGAGCGCCGGTCAAGGTAATAAAAATTCTGAGGGCACTTAAGTCTGCTCTCAGATCTCGGTGGACACCTCAACCACGCCTCAAAGCATTCAACTGAATGTGTATATGCCATCGGTCCTAACCCCTGTCGCAAGTCTTAGAAAGCATGCAATTAAAGGTGCATATGTCATTGGTCCGAACCCCTGCCGCAAGCTAGCCTCCAACTTGACTAAACATGTAAGCTATATGCAAAGAGAAATGATATGATGCCACCCAGGATGCTGTACGACGAAAGCTTGCTCAAAATTTTGGTGAATGCATGCAGTGATAACGTCGCAGTGATGAATGCAGGGATGACATCGCTGGGATTTCGTCTGCACCTGCCCTATGTTTCTCAAACCAGCGTCGTAGGCGCCGCGGTGGCTCAATGGCTAGGGCGCACGGCTACTGACTGACCCGGAGATCCCGGGTTCGAACCCGACCGCGGCGGCTGCGTTTTTATGGAGGCAAAACGCCAAGGCGCCCGTGTGCTGTGCGATGTCAGTGCACGTTAAAGATAATAATAATAATAATTGGTTTTGGGGGAAGGAAATGGCGCAGTATCTGTCTCATATGTCGTTAGACACCTGAACCACGCCGTAAGGGTCCCCAGGTGGTCGAAATTATTCTGGAGCCCTCCACTACGGCACCTCTTCCTTTCTTTTTTCACTCCCTCCTTTATCCCTTCCCTTACATAGCGGTTTAAGTGTCCAATGATATATGAGACAGATACTGTGCCATTTCCTTTCCCCAAAAAGCCAATTATTATTATGAAACCAGCGTCGTCGCTTTGGCGGACGCGGTTTTGCCTGCCGCGCGTCTTTTTCCATCGTTCTTCCTCTCTCCTGTCTGCACGTGGCCGAAATTGTGACTCAGCTCGTGCGACACCATCACTCTCGAAATTTTGCGTCATCCTGTTAAGTGACTTGGCGTGATGTCATCACTCTAAAGTTTGCGTCATAATGTCACGTGACTTTGGTGTGGCGTCATCCTTTACACGTAGCACCATTTTTGCAAGTCACCTTGTCAAGTGACCCACTAATTACTTAATTACTCCCGCTAATTACTGACGGAATCATCGTTTTTAATTTCGTTATTTCAACTTTACTATATAATTCGTTTCCTTAATTTTACTAATTAATTCCTTAATTGATTTTGCTAATTAGTGGTGTGACGACATCATTCTTCATCACGGCATATAACACCGTTAATTTATTACTCGTTATCATTAAGTTTATACACATTCATTCACCTGCAGTGACGTCGTCGTGTGGACACATTTTGCAGACAGCTGAGCCATATAATGCATTCGCTTTAATAAAGCATTGAAACCAATAATTGAAACCAGCTTTGTTGTTTATATCACCGCAGCTATTGCTCGACATTGTTGAACCCCTCTAAGTTTTTTATATTTTTGGCCTCTGTGGAACGTTTGGAAATACAGTAAGAGCTATACGCCGCGTTGCTGATAGGAACAAAGGAAAGTGCACGGGCCTGCCTACTGGCTCAAGCCGAGCAACGCTCGCTGCCGCGCGCGCTGACAGGAGGAGAGTTAAAGGTTAGGAGCGCAAAGATAGAAAGAAAAGTATGCGCGCGGTAAAATTCCCCGGGCCGATCCCGGAGGCAGTGCAATACCGGGCCGACCCGTGTCAGAGTGCTTCAAGCCAAGCACTCCGCCTAAAAATGGAGCTAGGGGCCGGGATCAATGACGCATGCAGGTATGCCAACTGCGTTTAAAAAGTCTGGTTTGGTTTATGGGGGGTTTACCGTCCCAAAGCGACTCAAGCTATATGAGAGACGTCATAGTGAAAGGCTCCGGAAATTTCGACCACCTGGGGTTCTTTAACGTGCATTGACATCGCACAGCACACGGGCCTCTAGAATTTCGCCTTTATCGAAACTCGACCGACGCGGCAGGGATCGAACCCGCGTATTTGGGGCCAGCTGCCGAGCGCCATAACCACTCGGCCACCGCGGCGGCTCCGTTTGAAAAGTATTGCAAGAATTGCAGCGCAGCGTGAGCAATTCTACTTCGTATAAGAAGCAATCGCTTTATCTGCGGTAAATATATAAACATGGTAAATCCGCGTACTGGTAAAAACCGCAGCGCAATAAAAAAAAAAACTAAATTTCCAGTATTATATGTACTCCCATTCTGCTGAAGTAACATTCTTCTGTGTCTCATGTCTTCCCCCGTTCTTGTGCAGCTGCGCCCGTCAGTCTGCGCTGTTGCGCGTACCAATTGCTTCGAAATATGTCCCACGAACAGCTGAGTCCTCTTGCGGAGGCCGTTTTAGGGTACTTATTGCTTGCATAAACACCGCAAACTTGTCTTTTCAGGCAGGCGCGACCCGCCGCGGTGGCTCAGTGGATTGGACTTCCGGCCGCGCTAGCGAGCGGACGTGCTTATCATGTGCTCCAACGGAGCGGTGTGAGCGGCCGTTTCTGACCGCAGTGACAGGGTTTTTGATGAAGCTGAACAGGACTACCCAGTTATACTGCCGCAACTGCCCTCAGGTCAGATAGTTTTGAATACCGTCTTTTTGCACGTGGATGTGAAGGCTCGGCCGTTCCGTGTCGAAGATTTCAGGGATGTTCTAGCTAATTCTGGTGCGCTCCCCGACGTCATCGCACTGGGGGCGTACCAAATGAATCATTTTTGGGCGGTAGCACTCAAGACAGCTGAAGCGACAAAGCGCATGATAAGAAGGAAATTTTTGTGCCATGGATAGTAAATTGTTTCTTGTGCAAAAAGCCAGAAAATATCAAACACGCATTCATCGACTGCTGGGACCCTGTATTTCATTGGGACATCCGTCAAAGGACGTTAAAGACCTGCCAATCACACCGTATGGGATCCTGTTTTTGCCTGTAGGTGACGAGGGGGGCTTCCCCTTATGACCTCATCATACTACTCGGCCTGCATAGTTTATGGACAAGGATGGCATTTAGAAATGCTGTTGTAAACGTTTGGCCAGTGACAGAAAATTTTGTAGGAAGTGTTATGCACGTGCGGGAAGCTTGCCGTGCCCGACTAGAGCCACCTGTGTGGCTACCCGTGTTGGATGAACTTGCTGCTCAGAAGTTTTAAATTGCTGCGTTGACCCGAGCGCGGTCAGCGTGTTTTAGTGGAGTGATGGGACTGTTGTAAAAACTGGCAATAAAGAAAAAAAAGCCGCGGTGGCTCAGTGATTAGCGCGCTCGGCTGCTGATCCGGAGTTCCCGGGTTCGAACCCTACCGCGGCGGCTGCGTTTTTATGGAGGAAAAACGCTAAGGCGCGCGTGTGCTGTGCGATGTCAGTGCACGTTAAAGATCCCCAGGTGGTCGAAATGATTCCGGAGCCATCCACTACGGCACCGCTTTCTTCCTTCTTTCACTCCCTCCTTTATCCCTTCCCTTACGGCGCGGTTCAGGTGTACAACGTTATACGAGACAGATACTGCGCCATTTCCTTTCCCCAAAAACCAATTATTATTAGGCAGGCACGATGAACCTCAACACCTTTTTATTTGCAGCTGGAATTACTTGCACAAAAATTCGCAGCTGGAATCGCAAGCGCATGCATGCAAAGTGCGATCGTCAATTTATTAACCCCGCCGCGGTGGCTCAGTGGTTAGGGCGCTCGACTACTGATCCGGAGTTCCCGGGTTCGAACCCGACCGCGGCGGCTGCGTTTGTATGGAGGAAAAACGCTAAGGCGCCCGTGTGCTGTGCGATGTCAGTGCACGTTAAAGATCCCCAGGTGGTCGAAATTATTCCGGAGCCCTCCACTACGGCACCTAATTCTTACTTTCTTCTTTCACTCCCCCTCTTATCCCTTCCCTTACGGCGCGGTTCAGGTGTCCAACGATATATGAGACAGATACTGCGCCATTTCCTTTCCCTAAAAAAACAATTATTATTATTAATTTATTAACAGCAATAGATGCCACTTAGATGTAGGCACGGAGTCCCTTGCATTTTGTCGAGAAAAACGATCGCCGTCGAGCTCTTATACCCACGAATTACCATGACTAGAAAACGCATTAATATCCGCAAATTTTTAATGGGTGTATTCGTTTCGAAGACAAAACTCGCCCGCGGAATTTGCGGAAACAGCAGTGCGCACGTCAGAAACATGCTCAAGAACGATGCATCACGGCTAGCTTCCGCTTCACAAATATATACGCAACAGTCTTTTTGAGGCTGACAGCATTTCTTGCGGCGCATCGCAAGCATACACAAGTTACTCCCACCGCAATTCTTACCAAGCACGCATACATGCTGTCAAAACATCAAAAGCGACTGCCGACTCCCCGCCGGCGCTGTGACGGTGCCCTGGACCGCAGCGCTCAATTTTGCCCTAGCGGCAGTCATGCGCAAGAAGAGGGGCACTCGTACCGCGCTTTTCGCACTTGCCCTTCTAGACACCCTAACAAAATCACACAAAAATTTACAAAGCTTGTGATCACGTGACTTGTTACATATGCCTTGACGTATGCGTAGTATGCGCATGATTTGTACTGAGCGTCCGTGACATGGTCGTGGGCTGTGAGATCATGATTGAGGCTTTCTTTTTGTCAGGTAGTTTCTCTTGACAGGGCATTAAAGTTTGATATATGGGTGTGAAACTGAATTTTTTTTGTGAGACAACACACACTCCCGCGTGGGCGCAAAGCAAACACGAGGGTAGGAAATGTATCGAATGCACAATTCACGTGATATGAGGCAACGCCGCTACCGTGTGATCGTGTGATGTAGTGTGTGACGTAGCCGTCACCATTGAGTACTCGTCTGGGCGGCTAGGTTTGCTCACTCATCGACAGCGCCTACAGTTCGCTTCACGAGACTAGCTGCACGCAAGAGCACAGTTGCTGCAGCTACAATGAGCAACGACAGCTCAGCTGTTTTGCCTGCGTCCGTACAGCACGTTGTACTAAACACGGGCAACATCTTGGGATGCAAAGACCTAACCAAGAAAGTGTTTCAGTCACTTGGAGAGGAGGCGAGTTCAGACTTTCTTGTTGCCAGTTCCTTTTCTATTTATAATTACATTTGTTTTTACTACTGCAGTCATTCGTTGTCAGGTCACGCTTTTCGAACATCGCCTTTGAGCCGCAGGTTTTACTCGTATCTTCTGGTCTTGAGTTGGAGAATACCAGCGCAGTCGGCTCATGTAACTTCGGGTTTGAACGTTTTTCTCCTGTAGTACATACTGCAAGGTGGATGGGCGGCTGTGCGCTTTGGTTACGTTAGAAATTAGGCAGCGCCTAGCTACCGGGAGCCTGGCACTTGCCTCTGATTGGCTATTTAGGGCTTCGCGAGAACAATACGCTTTTCATGGCCCCGGTTCTCTCGGCGCAGTTCATTTTCGCCGCTTCCGGGAGCAGTAAGAGTCTACCCGGCTCTTGCCTAGAGAAGTCCCTGTTTTTTCTTGCGGCCTTTCTTGACTATCGAGAACTTCGGATTTTAAAAGCGCACGCAGTGAACAAGTTTGTGCCTTGTGCGACTAAACGATCAGCTGAGCCGAGCGCGAGTGCAAGTCTCCACTTCGGTAACTGAACCCTGTAATGGTGGCTGTTTATTATTATTTTTTTTCTGTGAATGCGCGCCCGATAAACTGCACTTGTTCGATGTGTAATGCGCTGAAATTCCACGTCGCGACTGCTAGGTGTTACTTGACTCACACGATGACTATCTCAGAAAGATAGCCTGATCACGTCGCTGCTTGCAGGCGCTCGCGACGCAAGGAACAGTCAAGTTTCTGTTGATTAAAATTTACAACTGTGGTGCGGCATGAAATGTCCAGAGGTCTTGCTTTCCTGAAAGGTGACCGTGAAAGTACCAGAAATCAGTTTTCATTGCAAAGTGTCACTTAGTTTTCTGTTGTCATTTGGAGGTGAGTGCTGGGAGAATTTCAGCATGGCAATTCTCCAGGCGGCTGTCAGAGCAGACACTGTCAAGAAATTAATGATTGATTGATGATCCAAGGGGCACAAATGCCTCAGCTGACTGCATGCAGCTCAACGTCAATCCATGAGTCGGTCATTCTGAGGTGTCGGCTTTGAGATGCATGTAACCTGTGTATCAGACGCGTGTTATCCTCTCCAGTGGTGTCATTGGATGGTTTTACATACAACCCCCCAAAATAGAAAATAAAGAATATGGTCTGCTCACGTTCAAGTCAGCTTGTGTGTCAAGTGACAGTTTTCATTGAGAAATTTCAGTTAAAACGAGCGGTGTTTTGCCAGTATGTGTTGTGTGCATTTGCTGATCTCATTGTACCGACAAACCTCGTTATAAAGAAACATTGGGCGATAACAAAGGGATGGTGATTCCCCTTGCAAGCTTGGTTAATGCGGGCTATAATGAAGCTACGGCTTTAACGAAGTAATCGTCGGGCCCCTTTAACTTCGTTACAATGAGGGTCAACTGTATTGAGAAAAATTTAGTTCTCTGAATTGGCTTATTGGTTGGTTGATATTCCAGTGCACCCTTTCACTCATCATCATCATCACTAGCCTGACTACACCCACTGCACGTCAAAGGCCTCTCCCATGTCTCTCTAATTAACCCTGTCCTTTGCCAGCTGCATCCACCCTGTGCCTGCAAGCTTCCTAATCTCATCCGCCCACCTAACCTACTGCCCTCTGCTATGCTTGCCTTCTCTTAGAATCCACTCCGTTACCTTTAAGGACCAGCGGTTATCTTGCCTTCGCATTACATGCCCTGCCCAAGCTCGTTTCTTTCTCTTGATCTCAACTCGGATGTCATTAACCCACGTTTGTTCTCACCCACTCTGCCCGCTTCTGGTCTCCTAACATTACACCTATCATTTTCCTTTCCATGGCTTGCTGCGTTGTCCTTAACTTAAGCTGAACCCTTTTCGTTATCCTCCATGTTTCTGTCCCGTAGGTAAGTACCGGTAAGATACAGCTGTTGTACACCTTCCTCTTTGGTATTGGTAGCCTGCTATTGATATCGGTAGCCTGCTATTGATGATCTGCGAGAACCTGCCATATGCGCTGTACACCATTCTTATCCTTCTAGTTATTTCCATCTCATCATCTGGATCAGCTATCATTACCTGCCCTAAGCAGACTTATTCCTTTGCCACTACCAGCACCTCGCTGCCAATTGTGAACTGCTGTTCTCCTGCTAGACTTAAAAATTACTTTGGTTTTCTGCACGTTAATTTTTAGACCCACCGTTTTGCTCTGTCTAACTCATTGATCATGATTTGCAGTTCATCTCCTGAGTGACTCTGCAAGGCAATGTGATCAGTGAATTGCAGATTATTTAGGTATTCTCCATTAACTCTTATCCCCAGCTGTTCCCAATTCAGGCCTCAGAATACCTGCTGTAAACAGGCAGTGAATAGCATAGGCGAGATCGTGTCTTCTTTCTTGACACCCTTCCTTATTGGAATTTTATTGCTGACTTTATGGAGGATTATGGTAGCTGTGCAGTTCCTATATATATCTTCCAGTATTTTGACATAAGCCTCTTCTACACCCTGATTCCACAATGCCTGTATGACTGCTGAGGTTTCCACTGAGTCGAATGCTTTCTCGTAATCAATGAAGGCTTTATATAGAGGTTGGTTATATTCTCATCATCATCATTCTATTCTGTGCATTTCTCTATCACTTGATTGATAGTGTGAGTATGATCTATTGTGGAATATCCTTTACGAAAGCCTGCCTGATCATTTGGTTGATTAAAGTAAAAGGTTGCCCTGACTCTATTAGCGATTACCTTAGTAAATGCCTTGGAGGCCACGGGCAGTAAGCTGATCGGTCTGTAATTTTTCAAGTCCTTGGCGTCTCCTTTCTTATGAATTAAGATTATGTTTACATTCTTCTAAGCTTCTAATACGGTCGAGGTCATAAGGCATTACGTATACAGGGTGGCTAGTTTTTCTACCACAATCTCCCTTCCGTCCTTCAACAGATCTGCTGTTACATGGTCCTCACCAGCTGCTTTTCCCCTTCGCATTGCTCCTAAGGCTTTCTTTACTTACTCTTTCGTTACTGACGGGGTGATGCATTGCTGTTCGCTACTGCCTCTATCATCAACGTTTTGAATACAATGGTTCTGTATAGATTTGTATAGAACTCTTAGGCAACTTTAACTATCTTATCCATATTGCTAATGACATTGCCCTCCTTGTCTCTTAATGCATACACATCTGGTTTTTACCTATGCCTTGTTTCCGCTTCACCGCATTTAGGCCACCTCCGTTCTTTAGAGCATGCTCGATTCTCTCCATATTGAACTTCCTTATGTCGGCTACCTTGCATTTATTAACTTCGATAGCTCTACTAGTTCTATTCTGTCGGTAGGGTTAGATGCCCTCATGCTTTGACGTTTCTTGATCAGGTCTTTCGTCTCCTTTGACTAGCACAGTGTGAAACGCCTCAGGACATTCATTCTCTTGAAGCATTTTGGCACGTCGCACTTGGTATGCACAAAGGGAAAGGGCTGCTCCTCAGGACCAGGAAAGGAGTGGAACAATGCACAAATAAGGTCCTATTTCTGCAGTGAAGCATTCGTACCATTAAGATCAGTACTTCTAGCACTTCGCTCCTCCCTTTGAATTCTTGTTGTGCACTTTGCATTGGAGATGACCAGATATTGCTTGCTCTTGGCTAGTTTTAACTGTAATGCAGTTTATTGTAGTGAGACAAAATTGCACTGCGTCCTATTTTGTTGGAGCCACAAGATTGTGCAACAGTGCTTAATGCTTGTCTAATAAAGCGTGAAGCAGCCTTTTTTCTAGCGTGTGACCGGCATTCAATTTAATGGCAGCATGATGGGTATTAATACAGCAGTCTGGCTCATTGTACTTGCTACTTGATCTAAGTTGTCTAATGTCGGGAACTGATCCCTCTGTATTGGTTGTGACCTTTAGCCTATGATAAGCCGCCGCGCTGCGGTGGCTCAATGGTCACGGCGCTTGGCTGCTGACCCAAAAGACACGCAATTGATTCCGGCCATGCCGGTCTAATTTCGATGGAGGTGAAATTCTGGAGGCCTGTGTACTGTGCGATGTCAGTGCAAGTTAAAGAAACCCAGGTGGTCGAAATTTCCAGAGCCCTTCACTACGGCGCCCCTCGTAGCTTGAATTGCTTTGGGACATTAAACCCCCATACCCCACAAACAAAAGAAACCTGATTGGTGTTGACTGTGCACTCCCGAGATTGCTAATCAGTGAATAAGCAGTTGATCAGTTCGTGTAATTATGAAAGGCTGATTGTTTAATCAGATGTTCGTTATTTTTAACTAAATGAACAGTTGAAAACACATTTTGAAATTACTGAAGTTGAAATGCCCTTCCCTCTAAAATAATGGCTCAGACATTTTTGTACATGTTAACCTCTCCAGTTGTGTGTTTTATTTTGCAGCTGATACAAAGCCTTACTTTGGCACTGGTCAAGTGGAAGTCGTCAAGCAACCATGTCATTTGTGTTGTAAGTGTTAGTCTATACCTTCCTCCTTAAATTATTGTGTCAGCTAGTAGCCCCTACAATAAAAGGGCCGTCCTTTGAACTCTCTAGTCTGTATATTTTTTTTTGCCGCAGGCATATCTATTTCATTTGTGTTGGAACTTGCCTGATCTTGAATGGCTTTTGCTGCTCTATTGTGTACGTCTGGGGCCTTAGACTTAATTTTGGAAGCCAGGTAGAAGAGGAAGCTAGTCATGAAGACCATTATTATAGTTGCTGCTTAACAAGGAATTCAGATAAAGTGTAACTAAAATTGGGAAGTTCAGGACAGCAGGTAATCTATGAAATGTAGATTAAAGTGACTCTGAAACACCTTCTGAGAGTGCGTAAACTCACTCAATCATTGCATTGTGTTGTCATGAACACCTGAGCCAAACAATACACTTCTATGTGCAGCAGAGAACCCACATTCACGCACGAAAGTTGTGCCCTTTCCGGCGACTTTTTCATGCTCGTGCCCTCCTTCATTTCATGCTTCTGCTTATGCTGTTTAAGAGATGGTTATGACTTAGGCTCTTTCAGGCATCAAACAGCTACCCGCGGCCAGTCGGCTTATGCTGTTTAAGAGATGGCTATGACTTAGGCTCTTTCAGGCATCAAACAGCTACCCTCGGCCAGTCAGTTGTGCCGCTCCAGTGGGTCTTTCTGGGGAATTCTCACGGAAAAGTCTTTGATGGGCCCAGCGTAGGAATGCCGACCTTTTCAGTGTGAAAACAGTGACTAGAGGAGACAGAAAGGCATGAAGACACTAAAATTATAATTTTGACTACTGATTACTCTGCTTCTACAAAGCGTATTAAAAAAATTTTTGCTGGAGGATATTTGTGGAGCTACATCCTTTAACATTCCCAGATGTACCGCAGTTTTATTGAGAGCCCCTTTAAGCGCTCCATAAATGAAGCTCATCTCCCTAGTACACTGTATTCGTGTCGTTTGTCATGCTTAGCCGCTGTGGTGGCTCAGTGGTCGTGGCATTCGGCTGCTGACCCGAAAGACGCGGATTCGATCCCGGCCGCGGCGGTCGAATTTTGATGGAGGTGAAATTCTAGAGGCCTATGTACCGTGCGATGTCAGCACTCGTTAAAGAACCCCAGGTTGTTGAAATTTCCGTAGCCCTTCACTACGGCATCCCTCGTAGCCTGAGTCGCTTTGGGACGTTAAACCACTATAAACCAACCAGCCAACCAACCGTTTGTCATGCTTGTGGTTGTTGACTGCTGGTTGGCTATTGTTGATTGTGTGGACAGAAGCAGCAACTTGAGTTTAGTGAAAAGTGCTGAGGTGGAAGACAAACTTGTAGGACTTATGTGTGTCTGTTCTGCTGGAACAGAATGTGTTGGTATAGGAAAAAAATGTATTCTGGTCATGGTTACACATCATAAATTTGTAACAGACATGAGTGTTGGTTGTCTAAAAAATTATGGAGCACTTAATTATGATTATGTGATGACAGTGCATTAGCATTAGGTTTTCTTTTTCCGGCTTAGCGCATTAATGAGTGAATGCTGTTTGGCATTGTGATTGGCCCTCCACCTTCCAGTGTAGCCACCCGCTGGTTTGTTTCCATGGCAACCACCCTCCACCCGCGTCAGAACCTCTACGGTAGCCACCTTCCGGCCTGTCCTTTGCCAAAACCTGTCAACCATGGCTACATTGCATTAATTAAGGGCTCCTCATCTTTGGAGTGGCAGCTATGGCTGAGGAGGGTAGTTAGTGTCTCCACTGGTCCAACATGCTTACGGCCTTGCTCTTCTGGTGGTGGAAACTTTTCTTGTCTTACTTTTGTGTCTAGATGCATAGTTTAGTGTTGTCTTTTTTGTGTGCAGAAGGGTCTTGGCACATTTAACGTGTGCTGAGATGAGCTCTGAGTGCCTTCCCCCCCTTGACTAGCGAAATATTACCTGGCTAGCACTGACCTTGGGGAGTTTTATTTAATCAATTTTTGTGGTTCCTACAAGGATGGTAAATACAGCTGAGCCTATTTTGCACTATAAAGAAAGAGTGGCAACCTGCAAAGCATTTGTCAGTGTACCTGTATCACGAGTCATGATGGGGTGAATGTGTGTGGCCATTGCTTCTTGGAATTTGGCAGTGATGAGCAGAAATAGGGGATCAAGAGCATTTACCTGTCTCGTGTGTGTGGGTCTGAGTAGGCAGCCATTCTCAAGTAACAATACCAAAGATTCTTAATGAGAACTGTTGTCCTGCAGTTTTGGAAGTTTTATTGAATCTGCAAAATGTAGAAATGTTGCCAAGGAGTATGTTAAGGCGAGCTTATGTCTGCACAGAAAGTTGCTTTTTTCTGTTTTTACAAAGCTGCTTGCTAGGGGTCATATATCAATCTTTTATTTGGCTGGTAAAGCATGTTGAGCCATTGATGATGGCATTTGAAAGGGGATTCCAAAGTCTGTGGGCTGTTCATCGTATCGGTAACTTTCAGATATGACATCGATAGGAGTGATATCAAGCTTTAAGCATCAGGGGTCATAATTACGCCTGACCTTGGTTTGAATTGGTGTATAGGTTATATTAAAGGTAAAGGAATGAGGAAGCCTGGGTATCTCGCAAGAACCTTGGAAAAACCCAAAGTAAAGCTGTTTGCGCACAAAATGTGCATTAGACAGTAGTGAATCGCTTAGTAAAATTGCATATAGTAAAGTGAAACTGCAGTCCCATTTCACCTTCCTTAGATGGTTGGGCATTTTTTTTTTTCATTCAGAGTAAAGACATCTTTAATAAAGAAACAGTTATAGTTAAGTGCGCTCTTTCCATGATGATGTACTTCCCGCGGAATGACTTCATTGCAGCACTTGTGCAGTCTAGGACATCTTGCAGCCGCAGACAGGTTACCGTGCAGTCGCAAGGCCAACAATCTGAGGCAAATGGATATCAACTATATATGATAAAAGTGTGCTTGTTGAGATTGCTGCAAGGAGAAGCCAACTGTTTGAAGGCCTTGGGACTGTGAGGCATAACCACGTTGCGGTGCAGAAAAAAAATAGCAGATGGTTTAGCATGGTTAAACACGGAATATTGTGTAGTAGCACTAGTTACGGTGGGCACTTAAGATGCTTATGTGCTAAAGGCATTTATTTGACCTAAAGACCTTTGTTGTAAAGGCATTCTACCTAAAGGCCTTTATTTGGAAGACATTTGCCTTCAAGGCCTTCACCCAGTTGAAGGCCGGCCAGGTGTACACACCAGGAAGGTGGGCCGCCTGCCTCAAAGCAGGTTTCAGGGACGTACGTACGCATGCCTGAAATTCGAAAATGTGCCTAGTAGTTCTACCACACTAAAAAGTGAAGCTGGCAGTGAACATGATTGTGATTGTTAGTTACGGGAGCGTGCTAGAGGATTGGGTAGCATTGAAAGGAGGGGCTGCACAGCCGTATTGATTCCTCCAAGGAGTCACCGCAACAGAGCTGCACTGTATGGAAGGGGTTTGAAAAGGATAGAGAAGAGGAAGTGGGTTGGGTACGGAAGAGGCAAGGAAATGGTAAAGGAGAGAAGACAAGCTTAAGCTTGGACTGGTCTGGACATCCCCAACCTATCTCTTGCTAACTTGGAAAAATTTTACGCACGTCAGTGCCATGACAGAATTCAATTTTTCCTTTGCTCTACAATGGTAAAACAGGGATAGACTGAAACTTATGCATTCAACCTACAAGTGCGCCTATGATTCCATCATTCCACAACAGAAAGGTTAAAGATCTCTCATGTAAAAGCAATGAGTTCAAGTTTCCCCCGGACGACATGTAACTGGAATGCATGGATGTAGCGACGCACACACTTCTAAATCAATCTTAAGATGCTTTGTAATCTGCTCTGTACCTGGCAGGGGCAGATTGAGTCACTCCTTGAGAGGCGGTTGGGGAGACCCCATTAAGGAGGTTCCTTTTATTTCATCGACTTTTCTGGCCGAAAAGTTTTGTTTGGCTTGCTTTTCTTAAGTAAAATTTCGTGCTTATGGGGAGCAACCCCCCATAAATCTGCCCCTGGTACCTGGTACTGCGCTTTGTGATTATCTTTTTTACAAGCTTTATTGTAATGTGACCACTTTTGCACCTGTCTTGTGCAGGCAGTCAGCCTTGTGTTTTGAAACCTACATGCTCTTCCAGGCTGATTTCTCTCTGATAGCTTTTCTTCAGATACCTAGTGCTTTGTAATGTACTTCTGCAAGAAATGATGAAATGACCCAGGCCGTGCTGGGTATGCTTTTTTCAACTCTTTTCAACTACTTTCAACTCCTGAGTTCTCATCTTGCAGCGCGTTTATTTTATAATCTTGTTTATCTTTTGTATGACTTGTCCGCCCACTACTGCCAGACACCTTGCGCAAGTCTGGCAGTACGTATAAAATAAAGGCGCTTACCACTCCTCCTAATCGTGCACCCAAGGTGGCAGCATTGTCTTGTCATTCTTATTTTGGGCCTGGGCACTCTTCTGCTGGTGCAGTGATACAACGTAGCCTTTTTTGGTATGCTGCCCTTCCTTTGCCAGCCTCTGAGCTACAATGAAGTAAAAGTAATGCCCGCGTCCTTTCCTCCCTCCCAATGGCTGAACATTGTCGTGTGTTTTCGCCCAATTTTTTTTTGCTTGTCTTGTTGCTTCCTTTCAAGCGGTAGCAAGCAACGCGAGTAGCACTTGCAAGCATCAATGTGACGCGTAGTGTGATTGCTCCATAGAGCGTCTCCTATACTCCATCTCAGTAGTTCCTTGCAGCACTACCAAATGTGCAATGAGAGCAGAGGTGACGTTCCTACACTGCAGAATGTAAAGGGGCATAAGGGATACCGTACACTAAACAAACAGTGGGCTTCGTAGTGTACATGTGTCAAATGCTATTTCAAACAGCCTTACAGTACGCTCGCGTTACATACACTATTTCCCAAATTTGGCATGCATGGCTGTTGTGTACGCTAAAATATTGTCCAAAATGGCGGTGCTCTTTGAAGCAGGACCCCTCATTTCGGACTGGATTCGTTGTTGTTACTCCTGCTTTCAGTGCGTCCACTAGCCATAAATGGGGCACCGGGCTTTCGCTTCGTCTCATCTTGCCTATGAAAAAAAATTGTGTGAGTGATAAATTTGCTTTATTTTTCATTTAGAGTGATGATTCTGCTGCTTTTAGGCCTAGGGAGCATCAGTTTGTTGATGAAAATGGTTCCCGTCTTGACAATCAGATTGCACCAGTAGGCTGAGCTTATCATTTCGTCTTCGTTTGCATGCTCTGAACTAAAAGTGCAAATATGAAAAGTGGTGTTGCATCCTGCAAAATACTTGCACTTAGTGCACGTAAACGCGCATATGCAAATGGTACGTAGACGGCATTGATTTGTAAGCATTTCTAACCATATCTGCATACGCCGCGAGTAGACACAATGCAGACGACGATGCATGGAGCTACACATTTAATGTGCTTTCCTGATTGGTTGAGGTGGTGTCTACCTTCCATAGTGCTGCAAGGAACTTGTGAAATGGAGTTTAGTTCAGCACCATGTAGAGGGAGCTATAGTGCAGGAGGAATAGAGGAGATGGCGCTACCTTTAGAATATTGAGGGTTCTTGGTCTGAGTGGTTGAAATTGCTGAAAGGTTTCATGCCTGAGCTTGTCATAGTCTGTGTAGTGGCACGAAATTTTCAGCTTAGTTCGCAGTGAATTGATATATTGTAGCACTCGCTATAGGAGAGGCACAGAGGACAGCTCCATTCAATTATTGTTCTCAGTAAAAATTGATTCCCTGGCTCTGTGGGTATGTGAACGCGTCTCCGGTAGCAAAACAGTCATTTACTGCCGGTTGATTCGCAGTCGTGACATCCACACCGAGGACGACTAGTTGCCGTTGTTTTCAAGTCAGTGGTGGCGTAGCGTAGCCTCTGGGATCTGTGCCAAAAAATTTGGTGTCGACATGTGCAGTTTTCTTACAAAATCAGCCGGTTATTTAGTGTTTTGGTCTCTCCTAGAGGTCCGTTTGTGGCGAGAGTAATTTTTGCTAACTTCAGTTTGCTCTCAGTGCCCCCGCCCTTGAGTAAAACGGGCTCATGTGAATGCTGGTACTCTGTGTAGCAGTTGCTTTTTAGGCTCACCATTGTGATATTCATTAAGTTTTTTTTAGCTTTCATTTGAATTGTTTTTTTTTTTGGTGCTTGTGTTCTTGCCCAAGGTGATGTTCAATTGTGGAACAAAGTTGTTTGACTTCATTTCAGGATGGGAAAGTGCTCCATTATGTTAACAAGGACCTACCTTGTCAAGTGGCTGTCAACGAGAGGTCAACCTTCAAAATCACAGGTGCCGTCTGTCTTTCATACAGTTAATTGTTTTGTGTTATGTTCCACGCTTCCTTTTGTCTCTCATCGGAGCCATTGGCGGGAAGACGCGAGCAATGGAAAGCATTCTCGCAAACACTTCCTTGCCATCTCAGTGCAAGTGGCCTAAAAAATGCTACATGCGGGTTTTAAAGCTTTCCTGCATAGATGTTGTTGAGGGTCACTCTGAAAAATTTCTGTTGACATTTGACATTTTGTTCCAGGCAGGTGTAAACTGTGTGGTTTTGCCATGTAGGCTTAATGCTGAATTGAACTACTGATGAGCCACTGCTGTGGCTCACTGGTTATGGTGCTCGGCTGCTGACCCGAAAGATGTGGGTTCGATCCCGGCCACGGCAGTCGAATTTCGATGAAGGCGACATTCTAGAGGCCTGTGTACTGTGCCATGTCAGTGCATGGTAAAGAACCCGGGGCGGTCGAAATTTCCGGAGCCCTTCACTACGGCGTTCCTCATAGCCTGAGTCGCTTTGGGAAGTTAAACCCCCATAAACCATAAGCCAAACCAAATTGCTGATGTGAAAGAGTGCAGTGGCAGCCTTACTTCTTTTCCAGTTTAGCACTTTTTTTTGCACCTTTCACTTGGCCTGAATGCAAAGTCACTTATGTTTATGTCCCATTCTTTGTTTGTGTGAAGAAGCCTTGTTGAAGAAGCTTTGTAGAAGTCATCGGTTGGAAGGTAGCATAGGTCAGTTGTTCTGAGGGCCTCCAGTGATACCGCATCTTCTGCTGAGTCGGGGTACAGCGAGAAACTTGTCACGTTTCTCCGCTCAGTTGAAACCCAGAACTGGCCACTACTGTCCTAGGCTGGCTAATTAGGAATACACACGTTTTGAAGAGTAGCACAATGCCTTTAACTGCTCTTTCATTTTGCTTTGTACAGTACCTGCAGACAACCACATTTAACCCGGATATCCAATGATATCATAGTCGAAATCAAGAAGGGGTGGACGTGGGCAGGGTATCTAATGTGAAGGCAAGATAACCAATGGTCTTTTAAGGTAGGAGAGTTTGGTGGGTAGATAGTCTTGGGAAGTTTGCAGGGATAAGCTGTCCACAGCTGGCACAGGATGGGTTAATTGGAGGGATAGGGGAGAAGAGGCTGCTGCTGATGATATTTCACCAGTGTCATATTGTCATGCACCTTATTTGTTTTACTAGCTTGATTTAAAAGGAGTCATGTCAGTTATTCTGTATTCAGTTATTCCAGTGTGCTGTGGAACGAGCACTCTATTTTTCTTGATCCTGTTAGAACGCAGTAAACGCAGTAATATTGAGATTAAAAAACAGTAATACTAGAAGCATTGATGGCTTTCAGGGGAAACCTATTATATTGCTGACCTTCTTACCCTGATCATAGCATATATTTTTATGGTTTATGGGGGTTTTAACATCCCAAAGTGATTCAGGCTATGAGGGACGCCGTAGTGAAGGGCTTCGGAAATTTCAACCACCCGGGGTTCTTTAACGTGCACTGACATTGCACAGTACACGGGCCTCTAGAATTTCGCCTCCATCGAAATTCAACCGCCGCGGCCGGGATCGAACCCGCGTCTTTCGGTTCAGCAGCCGAGTGCCATAACCACTGAGTCACCGCGACGGCATAACATATAATTTTAACTTGTGCATAAGTCTAGGTGTTCTTCCTGAAAAAATGCAAATTGCGTGTGTCACCGTGGTATATATAAGAAATTTGATAAAAATGACATGGAGTTTAGAGACCAATATCGACACTACCTATCTTCTCTAAAGCCTTTGTGAAAGTCCTGTTGAGTCGGTTTACTAAATTTAAGCAGAAGCATAGCTTCTTGACTTTCTGTGCGGTTTCTGGAAAGGCCTTACCACAGCGTTTGCTTTCCTTGCGCAAAATGAACACCTTCTGATGTCATTGGAACAAGCACACTGGTACTCGGAATATTTCTCAATCTTGAGAAAGCTTTTGAGCATTTAAGTCATTAGTTATTACTTCAGAAAATGGAATGGTATGGTTTCGTGGCAAGTTTGATAAAATCTTATCTGCAACACTCCAGCCAGATAGTTGGAATTAATGGCTACCTGTCGGATTCATTACCAATTTCTGGAGGCATTCTTGAAGGTACCATTCAATATTTACATCAATTACATCGCTGATATTGCTCCCTCTGCTGAATTCATCATTTACGCAGACGACACCAGTATTTTTTTTAACAGAAAACAATTCTGAAGACCTGTTTGACAACTCGAATTTAATAATGGCTGCGCTTGAAGACTACTTTTTTTAAAGAATCAACGTGCCGGACTAAGTGCACCTGTTTCGAGCCAAAGCCAGAATCATGAAAACGCACAAAACTATATCCTTACATTGTACACCTATCGAAATAGTGCCCTCATTTAAAACACTGGGTGTCATTTTCTAGGGAAATCTTCCTTGGGACGCATATTTTATTTACTTGGCAACAGAACTGTCCTGTGTTGTAGGTTTTATATACAGTCATTGCAGTGTGTTTACTGTGTAAAGTCATGGCATTGATATACAACACGCCTTTCCTCTCCCAACTTAACTATTGCCACTTGGTATGGGGATCTATGACCAAAGAAAATTTACAAAAGCTGTGTGTATTAGAGAAAAAGTTTCTCCGAGCTGTGAAAAATGTGCATAGTCGTTTCCACACTCTCGATCTGCTCAATGAATACAACGTTACGCCAGTGGTGAGGAATTATGACTACAAGTTGTGTAGAACCCTGAAACAAGGATTAAAAAAATGAAGCTTCTTTTTTGCAACATCTGTCAAACCTGGAAAAAAATATTAGACAGTTTTAGCAGAGCGTATTTGGGCTTCCGCTCCGCTCAGCCGGCAAGCGGGAGCGCTACTGCGCATGCGCCAAGCGCTCAGACGGGAGCGCGCGAGCGGGCCGGCACTTCTGCTCTACTCGTACGCAGTGCTAGCGGAACGGTGCGACGAGCGTGGCTCACGCAAATCCTTCTGGTCTCGTGCTCTCTTGCCAGTTTAACATGGCAGCCGGTTCAACAGATGTCGCATATGCCGCAACCTCTGCAGAACGCAAACCCGTTCAACAACCTCTGCGTTTGGGAGCAGGTGCGCAGAAATAAGCAAATGAACAAACGTCTCTCCAAAAACAACGTATGTCTTTCACTGCACATGTTAAAAACTGTTCACGAGCAAAAATATTTCTTTGAAGTGCGGCGGAAAAATAAAGCTGTTTCTTTTTATTGTCTGGTTCCACTTTTTATCACCAGGGAGCTCCTCGTGCAGTTTGCCTGTCTGCCTCCGCTTAGCTAAAAAGCTGTTTTACAGCCAGCGCTCCGGTAAGGCTGAGCGGGTACTGTGAGCTGAGCGGAGACACAAATACGCTCCGCTAAAACTGTCTATTAAGGCACATAGCATGCGTCATAACGAAGACTGGAAAGTAAAAACATATAGAACAACAAATGGAATGCAGACACTACATAACGAACTACCTAGGATACTGAATAAATTGCAGGATGATCAAGTCTCCCTTCAGAATATCTTTCAGAGATTTAAAAGCACATTTTATGAGTTGACAATTATTTTCTTAGTGTTGTCTGTCTGTTTACTTGCCTTGTGCCCAAGTGACGATAGTGCCTTGCGTTTTCCTTTTTACTCGCCCATTTTATTCTTCTATCAAATGTGTGGTTTTGATCATTGTATAGTGAATGCCGTGCTATGCAGTTTACTCTTTCTGTTTTTATGTGATGTCACTGACAAACTGTTTATTAGTCTGGATTTACTTTTTGCGAAAACAGAAGTCATGATGAAGAATATAAGCAACATAGGGGTTGGTTATATTCCGTGCAATCCTCTGTCGCCTGATTAATTGTGTGAATGTGGTCTATTGTCGAGTACCCTTTAAGAAAGCCTGCCTAATCATTTGGTCGATCGAAGGCTAAGGTTGCCCTGACTCTATAAGCAATTACCTTAGTAAATACCTTGTAGGCAATGGACAGTAAGTTGATCGGTTTATAATTTTTCTAGTCCTTGATGTCCCCTTCCTTATGGATTAAGATGATCTTAGCGTTTTGCCAGCTTCTGGTACGCTCGAGGTCCTAAGCCATTGCGTATACAGAGTGGCTAGTTTTCCTAGCACAGTCGTCTCAGCGTCCTTCAACAGATCTTCTGTCACCTGATCCTCACCAGCTGCTTTGCCCCTTTGCATTTACGGGAAACTGTAATAACCCAAAAATATTCATGTGAGACATTTGGCCTTCTTCCAGCTGCCTTGGTGGCTTAGTGGTTATGGCACTCGGCTGCTGACTCGAAAGAGGCAGGCTCGATCCCGGCCGCGGTGGTCGTGTTTTGATGGAGGCGAAATGCTGGATTTAAGTGTGCTGTACGATGGGGCAGAATTATCCGGATCCCTCCAATATGGTGTCCCTCATAGCCTGAGTCACTTTGGGACGTTAAACCCCGTAAATAAATAAACAGTTTGGCCTGCTTTCAGTTATTGCTTTGGGCTGCATCGTCTCCTTGTCATCCCCGCTCTCTTGTTCAAACCAAACAGCCTGGCCTTCATCATAATCAAGTAGCTTCCAGCGTAAGTGCTTATCGAATCTGTGGCAAGTGCAAGAAGGAACCTTCGCTTTCTTTTATTGTGGCAGCCCACTATGGTATGCAGTGTCTCTCACTGCTTTTGCCTGCGTCATTTTGTGACGGTGGAGGGATGATGATGATGATGATGATGGTGATGATATGTTCCTGGAGTTCCTTGCAGGCTGCATTTGGTGTACATCCTGTTTGTCGTAGTCTCGCGTTTATCGCAGGGCTAGAAAGTTAGCTTCGCCAAATGAGTTAAAGGGTGCAGAGTTTGCTTTTAAGCCATGTGGTGGAGTATTCAAGGCACCCATGAAGCCATACACTTCTGCGAGAGCAGCTGCTGCGGTGGCTGAGTGGTTACGGCGCCCGGCTGCCGGTCCGAAAGACGCGGGTTCGATCCCGGCCGCAGTGGTCAAATTTCGATGGAGGCGAAATTCTAGAGGCCCGTGTACTGTGCGATGTCAGTGCCCGTTAAAGAACCCCAGTTGGTCGAAATTTCCGGAGCCCTTCACTACGGCGTCTCTCATAGCCTGAGTCGCTTTGGGACATTAAGCCCTCATAAACCATAAACCATAAACTTCTGCGAGGTGAGAAGAACCCTTGTGTCAGCCGTTGAAGACCCTTCGCTCTTTAGGGTCGCTGTGAGCGTTCAACATGCAGCTCTAAAATAGACTATGTGGCCTGAAAACGTTTAACCACAACTGTACATAAACGTTGTCCGTATGCCTCTTCTTGACAGTGCAAAACTTGTTACTGCTATAAAAACTGATGATTGGCTGCTGTTATTCAAGGTAAAATTAAAGCCCATGCTGTGGAAAGTTGATCTACGACATGATGAAATTCACTGGTCTCTGACCATGGTCGAAAAAAGAATTACTTTTGGGGAGCGCTAAGGCTCCCTTAAAGGGAAGCTGAAGCACTTTTCGAAAAAAATGAGTTCTCTACGTCAATTTATAGCCTTTAGTTTGCTGAAAAAGAATATCTCATTCAAAAAGAGCGGAAATAAACGCAAAAAGATGTTCCTTAGAAGAAAACGCGCCCCATCGCCTCAGGGCGCCGAGCGCACGCCGCTCTTGCCCGCGATTGCCAGGACTGTCGTGACGTCATCCACGGGGATCTCCGGCCGGCACCGGCGGCATTGCTGCGTAGCGCGTTGCTTCAGCTGGCTTTTAAGGACTACGTTTTGGAAATTATGGATAATTCAAGCAGTGTTGAACAGTTTGGACTTTCACCATGCATGTTCGAGCCATCAGCAGCTTAAGAAAACGGTGGAACCAACGACGCCGCGAAGTGCGCTGTTGGTCAAAGTCAAGTCGCGACATTTTCACATGTTGGAAATCTCGACTGGATGGATGGATGGATGACAGCTTTTATTTCCACCGGAAATGGAGACCCTTTACTACTCACCACCCCCGGCACACAAGCCTGGAGGGCGGGGGCCGGAGCCTCCGTGACTGAAGGCTAACAAAGATTTTATCTCTTCGCGGCCTCAGCCGCCAGGTAGATTGGCTTGTTTCTGCCGAGCAGGTTTTTCGCTGCTCAGCAGGGGTTCCCAGCTTTCTCTGCTATCAATATCTTCATCGACACCGGGGTAGTCAGCGCATTCCCATCTTTGCTTCCGGGAACCGTGGAACCGCCGAACTGTCTGAACCTGGACTAGCGCACGCAAATCTATTCCGAAATCGTCGGGAACTACAGACTAAACAGATAACTGGTGCCACCGCCGGTTAAGAAGTTAAGTAGAAGAGAAGCGACTGCATGGCGGCGTCTGCAAGGCGGAAATTTCGTTACCCAGTATGGGCCTTTCACGTCCTACTAGGGTAACACGAAAACCAAATCTCGACTGATACGTATGTTTTACGTAGGTGCATGCGTGTGCATATCTTTTGTGTAGGTGCATGTGCAAGTGGCAATGAAAAAAAAAAAGGAAATTGCACCGAAATGTCGTGTACCACTGCTGCATAAAAGCCTGGCCACCAACTTCTTTCCGGCGAGAGTCTGTGTGTGTCTTCTCCTGGTCCTGCGTCTTTTTTTCGCTGGTTTTTCTTTTGACGAACTTCTTGTAACGCCTGTAAACATGATCTAAATCAGATCACCGGCAAGCTTAGATGAGTCGCGCGAGGTAAAGCATTTGTTTGTTCATTTATTTATAATTACGTGCCTAATTACTCCCGAAGGCCTTTTAGAACTACAAAACAAGCCAAACTGGATGAGTTGGAGTGGGTTCACTGCTGTACTGCAGCGCGAAGAGACGAGGCGACCGGGAGGAAGCGCCCGTGTGTGCTTTCCTTCTTTCGCGTGTTCGGGCTACTGTTCAACCATGAAACTTCTGCACTTACCCCCGTACATTTTTTTTTTTTTTGCATGCTGAACACGCTTTTTGAAGAATAATTATCTCTGCGTTTCGGAGCTCGCAGTGCTGCTCATCAAAACTAGTGTGCTGTGAGATATAGTTGCTGCTGTTGCGTATCGAGATAACCAGAAGAATTACTTGTGGATGACATACATGTATGCGTAACGCGGCTTGACAACTTTGCCGTTCTGACTCAGGGACAAATTAGCATGAATTCTGGTGCCATTGCCGATCATCAGCCATGACCAAGTGCTCATGAATGCAAATGTTTGCTTTGCTTAAGTATACTAGGCTCATATAATCGCTTTTCTATTCTGTTAGGTGCAGCTGCGTTTGCTGTGCGCTGATGAAAGATTAAGAGAATTGGTTGTGCTGCCATGAGGTGCAAGCAATCAGGAAAAAGCAAAAAGGCACACAGTGCGTAACGAGCTCAAGAGTTCAAGACTGTGTGCCTTAAAGACAGTGCTGGAAGTGGCCTTAGCTCAGCATGGATGTGGACCAGTTGGAAAAGGCAAAGAGTTTACAAACATGTAAGAAATTAAAGTAATATAACGAAAAGAGAAATATTGATGCACATATTTTGTGCAGGCAGTTTCGGCATGCTGTGAACCATCATATTGTCTGGTTAACGTGGAAGAGGCTGGGGGAGACCAACCAATGGATTCTACCAAGCTGTGTGCTGGGCGCTGTTCGAAAGAAGTACCATGCCAAAACTGGTTTATATACAGGCTTCAAGCATTACATGCAACGCCCGAACGAGAGAAAGTAAACGGCACTGGCAGAAGATTACGTTGATCTGTGGTTCGCCAAAGCGCTGGCCTCAGCGAAGCAAGCGCAGCCGGACGGCCGGCCGACTCTCCGTGAATAGGCGTCACTTCCGCCAGTTCTCCCTCTCTGCCGTCCCCCCACCCGGCTCTTCCGGAAGCGACGAGGGCGTGCCGGCAGCGGGTTTTTAAGGTGCGATTGCGGCTCGTTTTGCGGACAGAATTGAGAAAAAATTTACACACGTGATTTTCAAGGTCCTTTCTTCCCGACCACAGTGTTTCATGCGATTTGAAAACCGTTCCAGCTTCCCTTTAACAACAGCTGTATCTTACCGGTACTCACCTGTGGGGCAGAAACGTGGAGGCTTAAGAAAACACTTCGGTTTAAGTTAAGGGCAACGCAGCGAGCTGTGGAAACACAATTGTAGGTGTAACGTTCAGAGACCGCAAGCGAGCAGAGTTGGTGAGGGAGTGTGGCTTGCATATTTAATTCTAGTCATTGCAGCACTATACTTCAGTGGAATGCAAAATCATTGAGGCACCATGTGATGTTGGTGCACAGCAAACACCCGAGGTGGACAAAGTCAACTTGATTTCTGCTACCATCTTTTGTAGGTGCAGTTCTGCTTCAGTGTGAGAAACACCCCAAAATATTTCAAATGCTCATTAACATGCACTGGTTACACATTTCATGCATGAGTTGATTAATCCCATTGGTGCCATTCTGGCTCAAAAGAATGTGACAGTGTTGATGCATGAAGGAGCTAGACACCACAGCGGACACGGGACAGAGAAAGAAGACGACACAGGGCGGTACTTGCAACTAAAATTTTATTTGAAACTTCATGGCTTTATAATGACAGAGGCACGTGTGATCCTACAGTCAAGTAAAAAAAAAAGGGGGGGGGGGGAGTGAAAAGCAACAGATAAGACCTAACTGACAACAATGCACATGAAAGATATGCGAGTCACAATCTACAGAAATCAGACTTTAAAACGTTATGCAATGGTCATCATGCGAGTCACAATCTACAGATATCAGAAGTGTTAAAAAACCGTCATGTGGAAGCTTGAAAACCACAAGACAAAGGAAGAAAAGAACGTCAAAAGGAAGCAGCCCAACCTGTTACCTGTCAAGGAAACCCAGTTCTTTTTGGAGGATGGAAGCCGAAGGCGAACTAACGCATTCATCCGGTTGCGAGCGCAAGATGGCAATGGCCTCCATAATCTCTCTCTCAAGCTGCCCCTTCCTTCTTCCAACAATCTGGGTCTGGCTGAACTGAGGCCAACAACCCCGACACTTGCGGCAATGAACAGGCAGATTCGAACCCCCCGCCTCCCCCAGAGCCTGTTTAAAGAAAAAGCCATCAGTGCCATAAGAACTTCAAGCCTGTTTCTCAAAAACCTTCCAAATTTAAGAGCAGGGCAGTGGCTCTTTTAGGTAAACTCAACCTACAGAAGCCATCAAAACAGGTGCTGGGATGTGATTTGAACGTTCTGAGCATCTTCTTCGCGGCAAAGACGCATAAAGATCTGTGCCCATTCAGGACTATTGTTACAGAAAGAGGAAGCTGGCAGGCCCAAGTCAGCAAGTTCCTTAAAACACATTTGGGACAACTAAAGCCTGAGGATCCTTTCAAGATAGCTGGGTCTGACACCTTGGTTGCAGCATTGACTTCTGGTGTTCCGAGTGCCAACTGTGCGTTGTCCGTCGACGTGGAAGAGTTGTTTTACTCGATTCTGCACGATGAACTTTTCAGTGCAGTAAGAGAACTGATTGACGTTGCCGGCGTGGTTGGATTCCAGAATACCTGTGGTGTGTCGCCTGATTCTTTTATGGAGCTGCTCGGTTTTTATCTTGATTCTACTTTTGTTTCCTTTGGCGAGAAATTGTATGTGCAGAAAAAAGGAATTTGTATAGGTTCCAGTGTCGCGCCAGTGCTGTGTGAAATCTTTCTTACGCGTCTAGGTCGAGTGCTCGAGCTCAAGCTAACCCAACCTTTCATAGCAAAGATCGTCAGATATGTAGACGACTTTTTAATTATTTTGAAACTTTCTTCTCATGACTCTTTGGCAGAAGTAGCTAGCAAGATCTTAAGTGTATTCTCAAACTGTTCACAATTTCTCAAATTCACTCTAGAACTTCCACAAAACGGATCCATTCAGTTCCTGGATTTAAAGTTATCTTTTAACAGAATTGATCATGTGTGCTGGGCCTTCCAACCTAGGTCAAAGAAAGCATTGCTGCCTTTTGATTCCTCCCACTCCAAGGTGGTAAAGCGGAGTATTGCCTCCTCCTGTTTTAGATCTGCAGATTTAAAATCTGTGGGATACACTGGTATCCCCTCCTCGTCCCCAGCGCCAGCGGCGACCGTGACTTACACGGGCGCGCTGGCCATCAGGAATGTGGAGAGAAGGCACCCCCGCGACTCTGCTCATTTCCGCCCCAGCACTGACGTGACGTCACGGCAGCGCGCTGCCTTCTGCGGAGAGGGTAGCACGCCTAAGCTTGACGGCAACGATTTGCTGCCAGTGAGGCAATGCCCGAAGGGATAAAGGGGGGGAACGCGCGGCGGGAAGGGACTCTCGCTGCCGGACCTTACCTAAGTGCCCCACGGACCCCTTTCGCTGCCCGCCGGCCCCCGAACACCAACGCCGGTCGACGTCAACGACTTGGTGAGCTACTGAACATCTATTTTACGGATAGAACATTCTTCCGGAGTGTGCTTTACCTCGCGTTAGGATAATAAACTATTTCCTAGCGTGCCCTGCCGTTGCCTATTTCGTCCGGACCTGCCGTGGCTGCGACTCTGCGCCACGGGTTGGGGAAACGTGTTGCGTACTTGAATAACGCCTGCGTGTAGCTTGCACGGAAGCTCGCCTTCCCGGCCAGCTGGACGCAGAGTGACTCCATATCTTGTCGCCCGAACGTGGGGCGAACTAGGCAATTGAGCAGTGACCTTTGTTGGAGCGAACGACTACCGTCGCCCTAACAAAGGATGGCAGCCGACAGGAGTGACTTGCAGTCTTTGTTTATGCTGTTAGAACCAGCGGCACATAACCAGGGCTCCCTACTCGACGCGCCGTTGGAAGGGTTTGAATTTGTGAATCTTGGGCGTTCCACGCGGAATAGCCGAGTAACATCCCCTGACGCGTTGGTAGGACTTAGGCCTGGCATGGGGGGCTCCACATCGGGCGCCTCGTCGCTCCGCGGCGTGAACAATGAGGCACCTAGGCCTCATCATTCGATGCCATCAGCGGCTGCGCCCAACTCCGGGGGCGTTAGTCCGCAATCATCCGAGGTGCTCTTGCAGAACGCAATGCAGGTTATGCAGAGTCTAGCGGGTATTTTGCAAAACAATTTGCAAGCCCCGGCCCAGTCACCACGTTTTAGGATAGACTTGCCTACCTACACGGGGTACCACGACACTACGGGAGCAAACGAGTACCTCGACCGTCTGCTGCATTATCAGCAAGTGACAGGAATCGCAGACGCCGAAATGCTCGCGCGTGTTGTGCCTGTTTCTTTGACGGAGCAAGCGGCCCGCTGGTACCGACTAGCCGGCAACCGAGCGAGGACAATGGAGGAGTTTTGCGCAAGCTTCCGCGACGAATTCCTTCCCGCAAACTATGAGTGGCGTTTGAGGAGAGAGCTGGAGCTCCGAACCCAGCACCCCGACGAGTCTCTGTTAGAGTACGTCCGAGCGATGGACGAACTTTATCGCCTCGCTGACCCTCGCGCCACGAACACGGAGAAAGTTGAGCGTGTCACGAGACAAGCGCACCTGACTTTCACGGCTTACCTGAGAGGAGTCAGGTTCAGAGATTTGGATGAGCTGGCAGCTGAGGCGAAGGGCATTCAGGGAGACATCCTCTCTGTGCGAGCGTATCGGCCGCCCCCACCCGCATCGCTGTCACTTGAGCCACGCTGCGCGTGGAATGGCAGCTCAGCGCGCAGTCCATCTAGAGCTGAAGCGTCAGCACAGTTTGCTGACGAGCGTGTCCCAAGGGGTTGGGAGTTGTCCGACCGCGCTTTGGACCCATTCAGCTACGCATTGCGAACAGCACATGCGAACCGAGGCGAGATCGCAAGGCCGACACGCGGCCCCCACCATCCGCGCCGCGAGTTCGAGATGACCGACCGGAACGGGGCGACCAGCGCCTAGCCCGCCGGGGCCCGGGCAACCGTTGCTACCGGTGCGACCAGCCAAGGCACTTCACCCGCGAGTGTGGCCGCCCTCCCGCCCGTGACCAACACTGTCGGGAAACGGCCAAAGCCGCCGGTGATCGACCTTCGATCCCGCGCGGCGTACACAGAAAACCCTGGTTTGCTAGCACCTTTGGCATGTCGCGAAGGAAGTTCTGTTGACCTGTCAGCGCCGTTCATTGAGCTAACGATAGCTCGAAAGAAATTCACCGCGTTACTAGATACAGGAGCAAGCGCTTCTTTGTTCGGTGACGAGGTGTTAAACCATCTCCTCCTTGAGAACAAAATCCGGCTGAGAGAGTGCGATACCACTTTTCGCCTCGCGAGCGGCACAGCGCAATCAAGCGTTGCAGCTAGGATAGTGGTTCGCTGGGAAAGACGCGTGCGGCGACAATGCCTCGTTCATCTTCCCTGTTTATCCGTTCCTGTAATTCTTGGACGAGACTTCCTAGCCAAGACAGGTATTGTGATAGACATCAGCAGCGGAGGCTGCAGGGAGCGCACGTCAGGCGCCTTGAAGCCTTTCGCGAAAGCGCCCGCGGTGTCGCAAACCATTCAGACTCCGAACGCGGCGCGAGCGGGGGGAGACCATGACAAATCCACCCCGCCAGCCCGAGATCCAGGACGGACCATCGCCGCTAAGGGAGAGGGCAGGGAGAAGGTTGCCGCGGTAGAAAGCTGCTCTGCCGCGCAGGGAGGGTCAGCGCACCCCTTGTTGTCGGAAGTGAACAGCGTGACGGAGAGGGAGAAGGCACGTTTGTCATCGCTCTTCTACGAGTACAACGCGAAATTCGCTGACCGCCCTGGCCTCACTACCCTAGTCAGGCACCGAATAGACACAGGTGACGCACTGCCTTGGAAGTGCAATCCTAGACCAATTAGCTTGGCCAAGAGAAAAGCACTGGACAGCGCCTTAGACGAACTTATCGACACTGGCGTTGTTGAGAGGTCTCACAGCACTTGGGGCTTCCCGGTAGTATTGGTTCCAAAGAAAGACGATACATATCGACTTTGCATGGACTACCACAAGCTGAATGAGGTTACGAGGAAAGACGCGTACCCTCTACCAACCATTTCTTCCCTAGTGTCCAACCTAGGTGGGGCGAAGTACTTCACGACGCTCGATGCTAGCCGCGGATACTTTCAGGTTGAAATGAATCAGCGGGACAAGGAGAAAACTGCTTTCACTTGTCACAGAGGCCTTTTCCAATTCAAGAGAATGTCTTTTGGCTTGGTAGGAGCACCCGCTACTTATCAGCGCCTAATGGACCGTGTTCTGGGAGATGCGAAGTGGCAACATGCGCTCGCGTACCTAGACGACATCGTGGTGTACTCGAAAACGTTCGAGGAACACCTGCGCCACTTGAGGGACGTCCTAGAGAGGCTGAGGTCCGCGGGAATCACTTTGAACCCGAAGAAGGCACGGATCGCCACGACCCGAATAACACTGTTGGGGTTCACGATCGACAGAGGCCGCATTCTGCCGTGCGATGATAAGCTTAAGGCTCTGCTTAAGTTTCCGTCGCCCACAGATATAGCCGGTCTCAGGCGCTTCCTGGGAATGGCGAACTTTTATCGCCAGTTCATCCCAGATTGCGCAGCGCTGCAGGCGCCTTTGACAAAGCTTTTGAAGAAAGGCGAGCGCTGGAGTTGGGGTCACGAGCAAGAGGATGCACTGCGCAACCACACCAAAGTGCTCGCTGACACGGCTGAGTTGCAGCTACCCGACCTAAACAGGGAGTTTGTGATTCAAACCGACGCAAGCGACCTGGGCTTAGGAGCAGTGTTGCTTCAGGAGCATGAAGGCGTTCTCCGACCGGTAGATTTCGCTAGCCGTTCGTTGACGCCGGCAGAGAAAAACTACTCGGTGACAGAGAAGGAATGTCTCGCGATAGTTTTTGTTCTGCGTAAGTTCGACTACTACGTCGATGGGGTGGCATTTGTGATCGAGACGGATCACATGGCGCTCACCTGGCTGAGACGACTCAGCGAGCCGAGCGGCCGCCTAGCGCGTTGGTCCCTGTTGCTGCAGCGTTACGACTTCACTGTGTGCTACTGCAAAGGGAAAAACAACGCTGTGGCTGACGCACTCTCGCGAGCGCCTGTCCAGTGCGAGGAAGGTCACGCGACCGACCGCCCGACAGCCGGAGAGAGTGAGGGGCAGACCCGAGCCGTAGCCCATGTAAGGAACGCGGACCAACCGTTGATCCAGGGCGAGAGCGTGAACCACGTGGACTACGCGAGTTCCGTGGGGATCGTGTTCAGCTGAAAGGAGCTGCTCGAAGCTCAGCAGAAGGATCCGTTTTGTCGAAAGGTGTTCGACGGGCTCCGGGAGCCGGGCGGCAGGGCCGCCGCGCACACGGAGACAGCTAGTTTTGCTGTCGGTGCGGAGCGCTCGGAAACAGCTGGTAGTGCTGTGAGCGCGATGGATTCGTATCTGCTGGATTCCAACGGCGTCCTGCTGAGGTATATCCCCTCCGAGAACGACACAAACGAGGCGTTCAAGGTGGTGATACCGCGAGTATTGAGAGCAGCACTGTTACGCTACTTTCACGACTCGTGCATCGCTGGGCATGCAAGCAGCCCCAAGACTTACACTAAGTTGTGTTGTTTTGCTACCTGGCTTGGCATGAAAAGGGATGTAATACGCTACGCCCGCTCGTGCCACGTGTGCCAAAGTGTGAAGCCCCGAGGCGGACGACCACCCGGCCTCATGCACCCGATTAACAGCCAGACTCCCTGGCAAATCGCGGCGTGTGACATCATGGGACCGTATCCTATGACACCGAGTAGGAACAAGTTCTTGCTGGTGGTCACGGATCACTTCAGCAAGTGGGTTGAACTTTTCCCCCTTAGAAAGCTGACGGCACGAGTGATCATGGAGAAGCTGATGGACGTATTCACCAGGTTCGGTTTCCCAGAGCAGCTGATAACAGACAACGCGTCCTACTTCACTGCGAAGGTGTTTGTTGATTCGTGCGCTGCACTTGGCATTAAGCACAAGAAAACGACCACTTATCATGCTCAGTCGAACCCCACGGAACGAGTCAATCACAACGTTAAGCACTTGCTTGTCGCGTACTCTGAGAGGCACAAAGATTGGGATTCCTATCTGCCGGAGATCGCGTTTGCTTTGCGTTCGACCGTTAACCGCTCGACTGGGTATGCGCCGTCTTCTCTCAATCTGGGTAGAGAGCTGCTAAATCCGATGGACCGGATTCTATCGGACAGCAGGAAGACGCCAGTCGCTTCGTCAGCACGAGCTGAGTACGCAACGCAGCTGCGCGCTAAGATGACTGAGGCCTTACGCAAGGCTCGCCGCAACCTGAGCACCGCTAGGGCGCAGCAGAAAGCACAGTATGACCGCTCGCACCGGGATGTTCACTACGAAGTGGGCGATCTGGTGCCTCGACGCCAGCACGCTCTCAGCGACGCTAGCAAACAGTTTGCGGCCTCGTTGGCGCCGAAATGGATCGGGCCATTCCGCGTGCTTGAGAAACTTTCCTCATTCGTTTACAGGCTCGAGGACTTGCGGTCGAAACCGACAGGCGGACCTGTGCACGTATGCGACCTGAAACGCTACGTTCAGCGAGATGAGTGGGTAGAGGACACAGCCCTACCCGCGCCGCAGTCGGATAACGAGCGCTGCGATCAGCTGGCGAACCCCGCGTCCCGCTATAACTTGCACCCTAAGCAGAAACAGAATCTGCCTGCGCAGCCTAGAGCGAGGGCGCGAGCCGGCAGGCAGTCTCGTTAGAAGCATGAACGTACGGGCCGCTCATGCCGATCAATGGCACGCAAGACTGACTTGCGTTAACCCTCATGACTCTCGTGAGGGTCGAACAGCCACGTAGCACGCGCTGCGGGAGCTGGCTACATCTGTGTTGACCTTTTCCAGCGCAGATGGAAAAGAAGCAGGGCACATCAGAACGACACCGTTCCACTTCCAACTACCAGCCACCATCCAGCTTCGGCAACGCGCCGCGCCAAGGCCCGACGCTACGCCCCGCCCGCGACCTGCAGTCGCCACCCTGGCCACCCCGGCTACCTGCCACATCGCATCGGAGCTGCCCACCCGCCTACTGTGCGCTACCGCCTGCGGGGCCCCATTACCACCGCAACCCTGGGTCCTCGACTGCTGACCAGGTATGCCAGGGCAGCCCAACCGCGGCCTCAATCATAAAGCGCCACAGCCCTGGCCCCCTGAAGCCACCTGACCCAGTACCTCAGGGGCGCAGCCATGGACCTGGCCTCCAAGCCATCGCAGCCGGCGCCAAGGAGGCGGTCGACCGAATTAACCGGAACGGCGCAGCCGCGCGCACTCGGAAGACCGTGACAGGGAGCAAGATGCCAAGCGTCATCGTGCGGGAGGCCAAGCCCTCGTAGCGAAGCAGCTAATCCGCGGGGGCGTGGCGCGGCCGTCAACCGATGCACCTGCAGGAGCTGAAGAAATTCGATCCCAGGATGGCGGAGAAGATCAAGTAATGTTGCCCCTGTTTCTGTGTTCGGGAGGCTTCTTAAGGAGGGGAGGATGTGGGATACACTGGTATCCCCTCCTCGTCCCCCGCGCCAGCGGCGACCGTGACTTACACGGGCGCGCTGGCCACCAGGGATGTGGAGAGAAGGCACCCCGGCGACTCTGCTCATTTCCGCCCCAGCACTGACGTGACGTCACGGCAGCGCGCTGCCTTCTGCGGAGAGGGTAGCACGCCTAAGCTTGACGGCAACGATTTGCTGCCAGTAAGGCAATGCCCGAAGGGATAAAAGGAGGGAACGCGCGGCGGGAAGGGACTCTCGCTGCCGGACCTTACCTAAGTGCCCCACGGACCCCTTTCGCTGCCCGCCGGCCCCCGAACACCAACGCCGGTCGACGTCAACGACTTGGTGAGCTACTGAACATCTATTTTACGGATAGAACATTCTTCCGCAGTGTGCTTTACCTCGCGTTAGGATAATAAACTATTTCCTAGCATGCCCTGCCGTTCCCTATTCGTCCGGACCTGCCGTGGCTGCGACTCTGCGCCACGGGTTGGGGAAACGTGTTGCGTACTTGAATAACGCCTGCGTGTAGCTTGCACGGAAGCTCGCCTTCCCGGCCAGCCGGACGCAGAGTGACTCCATAAATCATGCACTCATATGTTGAAGTCCAGTTTTTTCCTTCAAGTAGAGCAGCTGGAAAAGGCAGGGTACACGAGGTTTTTGTTAACCACGGTGGCTGAAACAGTGGCCAATAAGCTCCGTAAAAAGAAAAAAGGAGTTGCTTCCCAAGAACCAGCCGGCCAGAAAAAAGTGGAAGTCATTCCCTACCTGCACAGGGTTTCACATAATCTCAAAAAGATTTCAGGCAAATATGGCATCGACATTGTATTTTCGGCACCCTGTAAGCTCTCTAGATTATGCAATCTAGTGGGAAAGGGGGACTCGATTCGAGGAACCTGCGGCAAGAAACATTTGGAAGAAAATAAGCGTGTCGCATGTGCAACAGGGGTAATCTACAAGATTCCTCTCAGTTGTGGGCGTTTTTATATTGGACAAACCGGTAGGTGCTTAAATGATCGCTTGAGAGAACATGCGCATTCCTTGGGGGAGGCGGGGGGTTCGAATCTGCCTGTTCATTGCCGCAAGTGTCGGGGTTGTTGGCCTCAGTTCAGCCAGACCCAGATTGTTGGAAGAAGGAAGGGGCAGCTTGAGAGAGAGATTATGGAGGCCATTGCCATCTTGCGCTCGCAACCGGATGAATGCTTTAGTTCGCCTTCGGTTTCCATTCTCCAAAAAGAACTGGGTTTCCTTGACAGGTAACAGGTTGGGCTGCTTCCTTTTGACGTTCTTTTCTTCCTTTGTCTTGTGGTTTTCATGCTTCCACATTCCACATGCTTCCACGGTTTTTTAACACTTCTGATATCTGTAGATTGTGACTCGCATATCTTTCATGTGCATTGTTGTCAGTTAGGTCTTGTTATCTGTTGCTTTTCACTCCCCCCCCCTTTTTTTTTACTTGATTGTAGGATCACACGTGCCTCTGTCTTTATAAAGCCATGAAGTTTCAAATAAAATTTTAGTTGCAAGTCCTGCCCTGTGTCGTCTTCTTTCTCTGTCCCGTGTCCGCTGCGGTGCCTAGCTCCTTCATGTCTCACCAACTGGCCTACACATCTACCCTCCTAAGTGTTGATGTATTCTCTAGCACAAAATCCACTGCAGTTATCTAAACCAAGGCCTACTGAAGTACAGACCTGCACAGATAAGTCTTCTAGCGCACATGTCCAATTTCGTGCTTTTTGCCGCTGAGATAGATACAATTCCTGCAATGTGGCGCTAATGATACCTGTTGGGTGAAATGGCCTCTTTAATCATTTTATTTCAGAGGCACAAGTCAGGCAGGTCCTCCCTCCTCTATTTTGTTTTCCTCTCCTCCCGATTCAGCCGGACCACACCGAACATGCTGATTACACAGTGCCTAATTTATTTACATCTATTCACAATTGCAGTGACACCACTCTGCCGTCGGGATGCGGCCTCTCGTCTCGGCATCCACCAACCGTCTCTCCCGTCCTCCTTGGTCATCTCCCCTCTCTTCCTGGTCCTCCTTTCCAGCTTGCCCTCTCTCGTCCTTGCTTCCCCGTTGCTCCCTTCGGTCGGCTCCCTGGGAAGGCATCTTGAGCTGGTTCCCGTCGTTACGGAGGTGGCGCGCAAACCTTGGTCTTATCGGATAATGCCCCCGTAACTGCTTTTGGGGGGGGGGGGGGGGGGGGGGGGGGGGGGGCTCTCTCGTTTGTCGCCGCTGAGCGGCAAGCACACACATAGAAACACAAAGCGCGGGCTGTTTCTTGGGCGCGCCGAATCGCCTGCGCGTACACGCACATAACCGTGGCGGCCGTTTCTTCCGGCTACGTTTGGATGCGATAAGGCTGCGCGCCCGACAGCCCATTTTTATAATTTATTCACATAATCGTCATCCTTTTATCCAAGCTAGGTGAGGTGGTGCGGACAAAAAAGAAAGCAGGCAAGAGGGAAGCCCTTTTTTTTTCTGTCTGAGAGCGGAAACAGTTGTCATTATTGCTGTTATAAGTCGTCATTTGCTGATTTTGATAGAGCAGGGAAAGCCTAAGTAAAGGTACTTAAATTGCACGCATAAAATATCAGATGATGATGTTGGTCATAGCAGAAGAACAAGGCAACCAAGTGCCCTCAACTGTCAAAAACCTGACAAAAGTTGGCACACACAGCTTCATAGGACCCTGCTATCTGTGCAGGTCTGTAGTTTAGTAGGTCTTGATCTGAACAACGCAGAGATAACGATTTCTGATGTCTCGGCATCATGTGCAAATGATGTATGGTAGCCATGTTTGCTTCCCCATGAGGAATCTGAATCATTTGAAGACTGCAGCTGAAGAGAGAATTTACAAGAACTGCATGAGGAATGTAAATGGGCATTCAAAGAAAATACAAGTTCGAAGTTCATGAGTGTGGCATGCAGCATAATAAGCTGTGCACACCCAAGAAAGAAGGAACACGAGATGATACACAGCACTCACAGTGATACAGTAAGATACAACTTAAAAAAAAAACAGCAGTTGCTAACACTGGGTCACGGTCTGGGGCATACTGAGTCATAGTTGTAAACAAAATGGCTCTTTAATGTTTGATTACATTAAACAAGCTATGTATCAAAATTCTAGAGCTTCTAATTTTTTCTTGTGGTTTGCTTCTTGCTTAGGTTAAAAAAGAAGTTTTAAAAATGCACTACATTTTTGGTCGTGGAAGAATTCTGTGCGGCAGTCCTGAATGTGGGCGGATGCTTCACTGCAGACTTGTGTTGCATCTGACTGCTGTGCATTAATACACAGCTGCTACCAAAACCAAAATATAGCAGAAAAAAAAGAACCAATCCTAGCGTACACTTTGAAAAGCATCATTGTTTAGGTTTGCTCTTAAACGCGCGCGCGCGCGCGCACACACACACACACACACACACACACACACACACACACACACACACACACACACAGACACAGACACAGACAGACAGACAGACAGACAGACAGACAGAGCTGGGCAGGGCAGGGCAGGGCAGGCTATGCAATTTTCAGGGGATCGCAAAAAAAATGTATAAACCCCGGCGTCGTATAGAAAATTTCGCACAACTGACGTATTCGCGTAATAAGCACGTCCGCAACTCTGGCTTTCAAAAATTAATGAGTGATTTTCCCCGCGCGTTATGAAACCGCCAATTTTCGTTCTGCGAGAAATTGTGCGCGCGCACACTCCTGTCCCTGCGGGCTCGTCACAAGCACTGCGAAAACGATGACTTGGACGACGTGCCAGAAATATAGCTGCTTCGACTCTTTGAAGACGTTTTGCGGCGCACAGTACAACCATGCCAGTGACATGTTCTTCTGTTCAGACTTCCTCTAGAACCGCTGTCACTCTAGGGCAGCATGGCAGCAGTGTCTGTACTAGGAATTTGCATCATGAAACAAAAATGAAAGCAGGTTGCCTGCGATGCCAATGCGGCGGCGGCATGCTTTCTGCAGCGATGTGCAGCCTGCCAGGTGACAGTGCGCTGCTCGCTCCTGGCTCGCTTTGTGTTGCTAGGCCTAATGCGCTCCTCACTGAAGTCGCAGGGGAAAGCGCTTTTGAACTTGCCGTCGATGATCACAGAGATGTCCAACCTTATTACTGCCTCTACAGTACATTCATGCTGGTATGACTGAAGCACGGGCCGTAAGCACAGAGTCGAGTCCGAGCCTTCGGCAGGACCGTCATTACAGGCCGTCATGCGCTCGATTGCATCATTGCGTGCACGTCTTTGTCTTTATTCCGATCTGGAACCAATTAACTTGGTTGACGTCACGTCTGCCAATACAGTGCTCCGCCAGCGTCTCGCATTCTGGACGGTTCCTGCTGGCCGTCGTACAAATTTACGGGGCGTGTTTATTTTTCCGTCGTATAATCAAGGGCTTTAATGCACTATTCCTATGGGAGGTTCATCTGGCTTGTGGCAATTCGTCGTAAAATGCGGCTTGTCACATGAACAGGGACACATAATTGGGTCTCATCTGTGTATGTATATGTGTGTATACAAAGTGTTCCGTATTTATCTGTCTGTGTTGTAAAAAATTCTCCTGCACAAAGTATTTGCCTGTTTGAGCTCAAGCACAGATTATAGGGTAGCTTATGATAGTCTGCTTTTTTGCTATAAATAATTTAAGATAGGAACTTGTCTGAATTGTCCAGAATCGGCGAAAAACTGCAGTCGTCTGCGCGGAGAATTTTTCATCTAGGTGAGCGAAGCAGCGGATTTGACAGGCTGCACCCTCTGGGGTACTGTGAGACCTACCTCACCTCCGAGCAGCGATATTGGTTGCCTCGCTGTTCGCCAGATGGCGCAGCCTCTCAAATTGGCTATCCCACTTGCCTCGATGAAAATTTTCCGTGCAGACGACTGCAGTTTTTAAAAAAACCGATTCCGGGCAGTCCAGGCTAGTTCAGATGTTAAATTATTTATTGGAAAGTGCAAACTGTTGGCTGTGCTTGAGCAGAATTTGAGGAGTGATTTATGCAAGAGAATTTTTTACAACCTGGACAGATAAATACAGAACACCCTCTATAGTATAAGCAGGGGGATCTGGTAGAACATAAATGTAGTTGACACATGGTGGAAAAACAGCTTTCTTTATCCTAACGTTTTGGCCAAGGTCTGGCCTTCGTCAGAGTGATATGGTGCAGGAAAAAGACAGCTTTTAAAAATACAGACTGTTCCGCTATTAAATGCACATCGTAAAATGTTCCTCCTCGAGCTCAAATTTTGCACAGAAATGGCATATGGGCGGCAGAATTGTTTTATACTGCATTTCTTTGGGGCATTTGCCTGAATCAGTAAGAAGAATTCGGATATTTGCATTGTCTGCTGTGTTGACGAAACAAAACAGGCTGCTATCTCAGTGATTGTACCGGTGGCACCATCTCGTTGGTCGACCCTGGAGATTAGGTGAAGGACAGGGGTCTTTTGCAGGAGGTTTGAAGACACTCACTTCAGCAACTGCTTTATCAGTGATCACAAAAAGCTTAGTTTGCCCAAAACTGCACTAAGCTTGAAGAGTTTTGTGGTAGAACATCGTTAAACCTTCCGTAAAACACTCCTCCACTTCCTTTGCCGAATCTTCACGGCCGACAAACGGGATGGCGCCACCGGTGCAATCGCCAAGAAAGCGGCCTGATTTGTTTCGTCACCGTAGAGGATGCGAACATCTGACTTTTGACGTGAAAAGCTTCACTACACTAGGTAAAGCAGTCTTCGGGTAGGCAGCACAATGACCTTGAACGACCTTCAGACCAACCAAGGATCCCTTAAGGCATGGTTCAGGTGTCCACCCAGATGTGAGACAGATACTGCCCCATTTCCTTTCCTCAAAAACCAATTTTCAATTTCCTTTCTTCTTCCTTTCTTCTTTGCCTCCTTTATTCCTTCCCTTATGCAGCAGAGATATGCTAGAGGCAATTACTGCACCATTTCCTTTCCTCAAAAACCAAACAAAACAAGTGATCAGATTGGTGTTGACAAGGTTGTAGAGGCCATTAAAGGAAAGGCGCATAACTGGGTCCCTGGGTCAGTGGACACCTCAAGCTTGCTTTCATGTATGTGGTGTTGAAGGGGCACAACTGGGTCCCTGGGCCAGTGGACACCTCACACTTGCTTTCATGTATGTAGTGTTAGCATCTCACTAGAATCTCACCAAGCATCTCACCCAGAAGAGCTGAGCACCAGGCCGGGGGGGGGGGGGGAATCTTGTACCCATTAAAAACCGGTGGGAACCTGGGGGCACTGGGGATCGAACCCAGCACCTCCTGAATGCGAGGCGGATGCTCTACCACAAGGCCACCGCTTCGGTTGCAAAAACCTGCTTTTATTGGGGTTCTGCACACTGGATAGGCAGTGGGCCCACACTGCCACTCCGGCAGGTGGCAGTTAATGGTTGATGGTGAGAGGCTGGTCACCCAGTGAACACTGTAGCGTGTTGCTGCAGTGCCTCATGTCTGCCACAATGTTGTCAGCACTAATGCACGCAGCCCACATCTTTCTCTCACCACTGCCATGTACCTCAAAATGTGAGGCCTCCACTGACCAAGGAAGCCTGTTATGCACTCTCTCAAAGTGTGAGGCCTCCACTGACCAAGGGAGCCCATTATGCACTCTTCCTTTCCTCAAAATCATCCCTGTCTAGACTGGTGTCAACATCAAGGCCAGGGGTACATTTCTTATTGTGTTAATAGTTTGTGTATATTACCTCTCCCCCTATCCTGTCCCCTCACCTCTTTCCTTTCTTCATTCTGCCTGCTATCATTTATTTCTGCTGCCCCAGCTCAGGTGCTTCAGTATGGATGGCAGATGCCTGGGCTGGGAAAAATCTTACCCTTCCTTTTTATTATTATTTTAATAAAGCACTACCATCATGTCAAGATATCGTGGGCGGCTGTGGTGTTGGTTGGCGCTGAAGTTACAATTAATCGGGCCAACCTGTGCACCACTGCACTTTCCGTAAGTTCGGAGGGGGAGGAGTGACAAACTTCTCTACCCCGCGTGCGAAAGATTGTGATTCGACTGCTACCCGGCGATAGGGGCCACACCTGATTAGTCGTTGACAGGAGACATGAGGCGTAGGCAAGTTCTGTAGCGAATTAATTTAATTAGGCAAACAACAACCAAGTATTACAATATGCCCGACAAGGTAGCGCCGTACACTGACGTGACGCAAATAACACAAGCACCAATTGAACACGTTAACACAACAATTAACACAAAGAAAGAAACATCAGGGCGATTGCTATACAAAAATGTTACAAGACGGAAATACAGTACAAAGGATTACACCGAGAAACACAGAAAGCAAAAATACAAAGATAAAAGAGTTGAAGTGAGTGGTGAGAATCGATGGCTTAGCTGCGGAGTGGCAAGGTCCGGTCGCAGGGAGCGTCAGGCTGCGGTTGCTCGCCGCGGGGCTGATGGGGGCTTGTGGATACGGGCGAACTTGGGCCTCGCGTCTTCGGCACCACCGTTGCCGCGCTCTACGCGTCAGATCTCCGCCTAGGCTCCTTGCCGACCACTTCCCTGGCTGACCTCACTCACGACCGCACGCACCGAAATCTCCAGACCAACTGCCAGCACGCGGCGTTCCCGTCGCCCCCTTCGCATGGCAAAGAATGAAAAAAAAAACACCGGAAAAAAAAAACTCTTCAGGAGCCACGCACAGAGGAATGCAGCTCCCAAAAAGAAAAAAAAAAAGAACACATGAAGGAATGTCGAAAGAATTCGGCACAATGCCTTAATCCCACGAGGAGTCATTGGGGGCCGCGAACAGTGCCGGGGCATTCAATCCGCTCCTGCTGTTCCCAACACGTGCAAGGGGGGTAGTTTTGAGTGACCCCTCCAGTGCTATGGTGAGAATGCCGTTCCCCCGCGGGGGAGGGGGAAAAAGTTGTCAACGCCATTCCGCGACATGTTTCTGGGAAACAAAGGTCAAAGCTGGACAGGGCAGGCATGAACTTTGTGACACAATCCCCACGAAAAGAATGATATTCTCAATAACATTCACAAACAAAACACAAATTTCGTGCATTCACACACGCTCCTGGCGGACAAGCCACCTCAGATGAAAGACGTGCACATAACTGTCACCAGCAAGCACCACCTTGTCGTATCACCAGTTTTCCACGAAGGCTCGCAGGATAGCGCACCGACACACGCCTCACGCACTGCCACACCTCACGCAGTCACGTCCCAGTTAGTCAAAACATGTCGACACTGCACATTCGGTCGTAACAGTCGAACACTGAAACACGACCACACGCAAACATCTTGCGCTGCATAACATTTCAAAATACTACCAACAATGCACAAAATAGCAATAAAAAGAAATTTCTAGCTAAGGGTGAAACTGGGCCGTCGCAACGCGTTTAGTTCACCCCATGGCTATTCACACCCGGCTGAGGTAGTGTGCGCCGACGTTATCTTTTCCCTTAATGCTCTCGACCCTGAGGTCGTACTCCTGTAGGAGCAGCGCCCAGCGAAGCAGCCGTGAATTCATAAACTGAGCCTCGTTCAGATATTTCAGTGGCTGATGATCTGTCTGGACGGTGAATCGTTTGCCATAGAGGTAGAAATTGAAGCGTTTGATAGCCCATACAATGGCCAAGCACTCCTTCTCAACTGCTGCGTACGCCTTCTCTCTGGGAAGTAGCTTGAGACTCGCGTACGCGACGGGATGCAGAAGTCCGTCTTTTTCCTGCAACAGTACTGCCCCAACCCCTTGATCTGAGGCGTCGGTACGGAGTACAAATGGCTTGCTGAAATCCGCAACCTGTAGGATGGGGGCCTCTGAGAGCAGTTGTTTCAGGCTGTTAAAGGCTTGTTCTTCGTTATCCCCCCACCTAACGCTGTTTGGTGCGAGTTTTTTGGTCAGGTCTGTCAGAGGTGCGCCAACAGTTGCGGAACTCGGGATGAATTCACGATAGTATCCCGCTAGGCCCAAAAAGGCTCGTACTCGGCTTTTGGTTATCGGTCGTGGGGCTTGGCGGATCCTGTCCAGTGTTGATTCCATCGGGCCAAGGGTCCCCTTTCCAGTCGTGTGACCGAGAAAACACAGTTGATCGACGCCGAGTTCGCATTTCTTCGGGTGTATGGTCATCCCGGCTTCCCGGATTCGCGTGAGAACCTGCTCCAGTGCCTTGACATGGTCTTCCCACGACTCGGTCGCTACGAGCAGGTCGTCGTAGTAATGATAGACGTTGTCTATCCCGTCTAGGAGCTTCCTCATCAGTTTAGCAAAGACAGCTGGGGCGGTCTTGATGCCGAAAGGCATGCTCCTGAATTGGTAAAGGCCACTGGGAGCCGAAAATGCCGTCTTTTCTCTTGAGTGATCGTCCAGGGGGACCTGCCAATAGCCCTTCGCGAGGTACATCTTAGAGAAGAACTTTTTGCCTCCCACCTCTGCGATGAGGCAGTCGGCGCGGGGGATCGGTTCGGTGTCGGCGACCAGTACCTCATTTAATCTCTTGAAATCTACGCAAAAGTGGTTCGAACTGTTGGGCTTCTTTATCAGGACTGTTGGGGCATTATACGGTGAGCGTGACTTCTCGATCACGCCCATCCGCAGCATCGCGGCAACCTCCCTCTCAACTTCCTGACGCACTGCGAAGGGAAGCAGGTACTGCTTGACCTGGATGGGCTTGTTGGTGGTAGTGGTCAAGTTGCACACGGCCCACGTGGTGTATCCGGGCTGATTGGAAAACAGCTCCTTATGTCGAGAAATGAGGGACCGCAGCTCCTGTGCCTGTGGTGGGGTCAGTTTCTCGGACGCCGCGACATCGCGGTGGTCGGGTCGTTCCCCGAGAGGCCACACCAGCGCCCCATCGTCTATATTGGAGGCTACCGCCGCAACCACCGGCAGGAACTGGCCATCTTTCAGCTCTAGATAGCCGTTTTGAATGCAGGCCGACACGTTCTTTGCTCCAGGGCGTGCCCGGTTGCCGTGCTCAGGATTTCTCCGGCTCTCCTTGCAATGCGCCGCGACGTGCCCCGGTCACGCGCAAATGTAGCAGCGTGGTGTGGATGATACTGCCGCGGGTAGCAGTTTTCCCTGGTGGCCCTTGCGGCCAGCGTCGGAGGACTTGCCTATGGGCCGGTCCTCACGTTTCAGTTCACGCCGGCCAAAGTATGTGGACCCCCTAGCAGTGACATAGTTGTCTGCCCTTTGTAGCAGCTCATTCTGATCGCCCGCCGTTTTCTCCTTCAGGAAGGTAGCCATCGACGGCGTGCAGTTCTCTAGAAACTGCTCCCTCAAAAGGAGGCTCTTGATACCCTCGTAGGTCTGCTCGCACGAAGAGAGCTGTACCCACCGCTCCCAGTAATTCTCTAATTGGGAGAAGAACTGGGACGGGGTTTCGTGCTCGTGGGGGGCTTCTGTCCGGAACTTCTGTCGAAATCCCTCCTCCGTCAAGCGGAAACGAAGCAGAAGAGCTCGCTTGACCTTGTCATAGTCTACCGCATCCGCTTCCGGCATGCGGCCAGAAACGCTCAACGCCTCTCCCGCAAGGCACGTGCTAAGAGCAGTAGCCCACTGGTCTCGCGGCCACTTGTGCGCCTCTGCGACTTGTTCGAACCGTGTCAGGTAGGCGTCCAAGTCGTCCGTTTTATCATTAAACGGCGCCATTAGCTTATGTGGACTGACGACCGTGAAACGCGATGTAGGTTCGGTTTGAACCGAAGCGGAATCTGAACCAGCGCTCCCGCCACCCTTGCCTCTCGCGTGGAGAATTTGTAGTTCAGCGTTCAGTTCGAGCATTCGACGAGCGGAGCGCGCCTTGTCCCTTTCTTCCTCCTCGAGCAGCCGCTGCTCTTCTTCTTTCATGTGCTCGCGCTGTTTCGCATGCTCATCTCTGAGGAATTCCTGGAGGGTGACCCCCTCGAAGACTAGCTGCTTCCCAAGAGCAATTATTTTTTCTAACTCTGCCGTTGCATCAACATTTCTTTGTTCTCAGTTCTGACAGTACGTGAGATATTACATTAACGCTATGCCTCGCGGTCACGGCCAATCGTGGTCATCAAGTCCTGTTGCGGATGCCAGTTTGTCAAGATATCGTGGGCGGCTGTGGTGTTGGTTGGCGCCGAAGTTACAATTAACCGGGCCAACCTGCCCACCACTGCACTCTCCGTAAGTTCGGAGGGGGAGGAGCGACAAACTTCTCTACCCCGCGTGCGAAAGATTGTGATTCGACTGCTGCCCGGCGATAGGGGCCACACCTGATTAGTCGTTGACAGGAGACATGAGGCGTAGGCAAGTTCTGTAGCGAATTAATTTAATCAGGCAAACAACTACCAAGTATTACAATATGCCCGACAAGGTAGCGCCGTACACTGACGTGACGCAAATAACACAAGCACCAATTGAACATGTTAACACAACAATTAATACAAAGAAAGAAACATCAGGGCGATTGGTATACAAAAATGTTACGAGACGGAAATACAGTACAAAGGATTACAACGAGAAACACAGAAAGCAAAAATACAAAAACAGTTGAAGTGAGTGGTGAGAAACGATGGCTTAGCTGTGGAGTGGCAAGGTCCGGTCGCAGGGAGCGTCGGGCTGCGGTTGCTCGTCGCGGGGCTGATGGGGGCTTGCGGATACGGGCGAACTTGGGCCTCACGTCTTTGGGTCCACCGTCGTCGCGCTCTACGCATCAGATCTCCGCCTAGGTTCCTTGCCGACCACTTCCCTGGCTGACCTCACTCACGACCGCACGCACCGAAATCTCTAGACCAACTGCCAGCGCGCGGCGTTCCCGTCGCCTCTTTCGCATGGCAAAGAATGAAAAAAAAAGAACAGGGAAAAAAAAAGACGCTTCAGGAGCCACGCACAGAGGAATGCAGCTCCCAAAAAGAAAAAAAAAACACATGAAGGAATGTCGAACGAATTCGGCACAATGCCTTAATCCCACGCGGAGTCATTGGGGGCCGCGAACAGTGCCGGGGCATTCAATCCGCTCCTGCTGTTCCCAACACGTGCAAGCGCTTGCCACCTGTATGGCAACAATGCTAGGAGGGGGAGTAGTTTTGAGTGACCCCTCCAGCGCTATGGTGAGAATGCCGTTCCCCCGCGGGGCAGGGGGAAAAAGTCGTCGACACCACTCCGCGACATGTTTCTGGTAAACAAAGGTCAAAGCTGGACAGGGCAGGCATGAACTTTGTGACACACCACCACCAATGCCAGTGAACACAATGAATGCCAACAGCTTTCACTTTGTATGTCTTGGATTAGCTGAGCTAATCCACATTTATAGAGCGGCTGTTGCGAGCGTGCAGCGGAGCTTCCATAGATAAGCCTGAGACGCTTAGCAAGCATCTTTGCTTTTTGCTGAATTCCAGGGTTAGCCAAGTAAAGCCACTGCCAATTTTTCTTATTGATGCAGGCAAGTACACCAAGCAAATATGGCATAAAACAATTCTGCCGACCAAGTGCCATTTTTATGCACTTTCACTTCATGCAGTTTGTGGGGGGTGGGGAGTGGGATTCAAGTGCGCACTTGGTTCTTTTTGCCTTTTTGTATTCCTTACTAGCCAGGCTAGACAGCTGCCAGGGGTGCCTGATGGTGATGATGTGTGCTGTCTTGTTCGATTGCTTGAGCATCTTCCTGTTTGGCCTATTTGTTTTCCACAGGACAGGGGGATACTCTCCAGCACTCTTTTAGAGCATTCGCTTATCTTGTCCGGTTTATGGTCTGGCATTGCAGTTTTTTTTTTTCCTCTTGACTCAAGCACACGTGCTTTTTGCCTTGTTAGGTGCTCAGCATACTACTATTCGGACACTGTTCCTCTTGGCAATCTTCATGTGATTGTGGGTCAGTTCATGCAGGTACTGAAGCTTTGCAAGTTTCTTTTTTGCATCCACTTCAGGTCTTTTGTCTGTGGTAAAGGTAGAGATATTGGTGACAAAATAAAAAGCGCTGTATTTCCAATAAAGATTTCAGTTCACAGTGCTGCTTTGTTCATGCCTGTCTGTTCTTTTTCTTTGTCTTTGTGCTACCAATTCTGCTGCAACCACCTTGAAGTATGGACCAACTAGTCCATTTAAACACCCTTTTTTAAAAGACTGGACCATTCCATATGTAGGTTTTCATTTGTGGCAAAGTCGTCAAGTTATGAGGCATGCTTGTTCTTGGCATTGTTCACTAGGCTAAGGAGTCACAAGAAACTGGTTTTAAATCAAACTGCCATGACTCCCAGCTTTATTAGGCGGCTGTAGCTATTTAGGAACTTTCAAATCCCCTTTAGGGTTCCTTTTAAGTACACTTTTCAAGTGCAGCAGAAAGCCATCTGTTGTAGTTTTAGCTGTGGGCTCTTTTTTTTTAATTGCAGATACAGTGGCATGTTAATGTTGTGGGAGCTTGAGATTCTGTCTTCTTCAAGTTGAGTTATGTGAGACATGTATATTTTAATGTTTAATGGAAAGAACTTTGGTGCAGTTACGATAATGCCTTGGCCTTTATTTTCCAGTGAAGGTCTTCCTGGGTGGCTTCGATGAGACAGCCCTGGAGAAAGCTACAAACAAAGGTATGCCTGGTGTCAAGCATTCTTGTTGGAAAAGTCCCTTCTGATGATGCTTGTCCGGACTGACCTTATCGTGGCATCAAATCTGAGCATGATAATTAAGGTTGTCCTGTGTGTTTGCAAAACAGCAGATAGAGGTCGCATAGTTTAGGACTTTCTGTCATGCCTTGTGGAAGTAAAAACTAAGCAGCGGGAGACTGAAGGCAATCAAATATAAGAACATGAACAGCTGAATTAGTATGGTGATCACAGTACCTCTGAGAAATTGGTTTGAAACCAGGATTTGATTGGTTGGCCGTATGCATGCAAGTAAAAAAGTGATCAATATAACCAGCGGAAACAGTGCACGTTTGAATTTGATGAATGGCAGAGGACAACAAACATGCTGGGAAAAGAAAAATCAGTACAATGGATATGGTCACAGGGGATGAGTTCCATCAACTAAAAGATATGAGCTTGTTCCGAAATGTGTGTGGGTTTTTTTTTTAAAGCAGGTTGTAACAAATTTCAGAGTGAAATTTCTGAGTAATAAGTAGTCTGCTTTGCAGTAGTATGAAATTTCTGCTTAAAGCAAGTTGTTGCTATTTTTGAGGAATGATTAGGAATAATGGAAATTGAGAGGAGACCATTGATTGATTTGAATGTAAGTGCACGAAGATAATGTTTAAAACATTTGCTGAACTTTATTGTGTTTTTGGCTCAGAATAAACAATCCAGTGTCAAGTGTTGCATGGGCTGCATGCTTTATCTCCAATTGCTTGATTTTGTATGGCTTGTAGATAACGAGTGTTGTATGTATTACCCCGACAAAGGGGAGACTAGTTGATAGCTTTTATCAAGGCTCTGATGCCATAAGCTGTTTTCTTTCTGCTGTTTTAAAGTGAAATTTAATTGACGGCCCAGTTGTGTGCCTAAATGTGGTTGCTTGCTGCTGTGGTATGGCCATTGATGGCAGACATTTTGTAGCGTGAGCTACAGTGGCCAAGGCTGAGCAGTTTCGCGTGGCTCCTGGAGAGTCGTGCTGCGCATGCGCGAGGAGCAGTGACATCACACGGCGCACAGCTGGCGTGCCGGAGCCGCCGCCGCGCGCGCCTCGCCGGCCTGCGCATTCCAGAGGAGTGCCGTCATAGTCACGGCAGATGCACAGGGTGCCGGCGCGTGCCCAGCTGTGCGCCTATGTTGCGCAGTAGCCAAGTCTGACGCTGCACCAGAGCGGCTTCATAGCGCCTCTCATTTTTTGCGCATGCGCAGAGGTATCGGGGGGGGGTATACATACAGCGAGGTGTTTGCCAATGTGGTATAGCCATGGAGAAGGAGAGCGAAATTGCTGCTCAGCGGCCATTGATGCTCAGCGGCTCAGCGTAGCTCACGCTACATATATTTGCTGGCATAGCCGAGCTAAGTCACTGCTAATTTTTTGCCAGGAAGCAGATTGAAGCGGTAGGTTTTGATGATAATGATCATGAATTTTTGTGGTGCAAGGGCATCTGTGGCCACAGAGTGCCATGGCACAAGGTTTGTTTTCTTCTACTCAAGGTGGGGTCAAAGATTAATATCTTGGTGCAGGCTGGTTAGTGAATCATCATGGAAAGCGGCAGCGTGAAGCAACAAGGATGAAAGGGAGACAGGAGAACATAGGACAAGCGCTGAAGTAAAAGATGCCTGGGAATGCTTGGGAAATGGGTCAGAGGCCCATTTCCCAAATATTTCACTTTAAAGGGGCTGCAAAACACTGCTTGAACGGATGCCGGTTACACCTCAGAGGGATTCTTTAGGTCACACAGATGCTGACTCAAAAAGGATTACGGGAATCGATGCATAGGAACGGGAGTTATTCAATGAAGAAATTTCAAAATACAAGCAAACAAAATGCTGCCGTCAACTCGATTTTCGCGCAGCTTCCCATTCCCATTTCACTCTCCCTATGACGAAACTTAGTGCGACCAATCAAAACAGCCTATCTGAGCACGTGGCGGAAGTTTGCACTCTATTGTTGCCTGTTCTCTGTTACTCGATCATGCCAAGGCTGGCAGCGCCGTTTGCATAGTTACAACAACCATGTGAATGCCCAGCTGACCCAGCGATGCTTCGTCACGTCGATGGCGCAGAAGGGAGCAGTGATCAGTGACGTTCCCCTACTTATGGATCCGAACTCGAGCGCGAGATACTGCGACGGTGTGACAGCCTGCGCAAGATATCAGACACATTTAGCATAGTGTACCGCTACTGCTTACAGCCTACCATTGCCCGTCGCTCCTAGCTCGCTGGTTGGTCACAGCGAGCAAAGAGCGCTCGCTGTTGACGGGAACATGGCGCCAGATCCGCCGCCCGGTGATCCTCAGCAAGCTGATGATGCGCACTGCCTGCTAAATGTGAAACGAACGCATCTTTCCTTGGGGCCGAAACGAACGCTTATAGAGTGTAGTGGCTCGATTGGATCGATTCGGCAAAGCCACTCTCAGATACATAGTGAGTAGCCATAAGTTTTGAGTGCTAGGTCATAGGATGTTTACAGAAAGGTGCAAAGTCCTTCGATGCCAAAAGTAGCCGGAGCCTTTGGTGGTGTATTTTTGTTTTACTCTCTTTGCAGTGCTTTTATCTAAGGCAGACAAGTTTGTTTTGTTAATGTAATATAAAACACAAAAACTTGACGAAATGTATCTCTAGTTATTAACACAATTTGGAGTATATTTACTCTTTGTCCAATCATCAAGCTCCCACTAAGTGATGTCATATCCGCTGCTAAAAACCGCCACTGTATGGTGACACCGTCAGCGCCATGAATTTGTTTTTGCGAGCCAAATAAAATATTTAAAACCGCAGTATACGCGGTACGACCGGTGCTAATAGCATCACTATAACTCATTCTATGCAACCAACAGGCAAAACAATGTACTGAAAATGCATTTCGGGGCCCTTATTTCAAAGAAGCCAAGCACCAGGCAGGGGAAAGCTTGTACCCATTGTATCACCGGTGGGTAGTCTGCAGTACTGGGGATTGAACCCTGCACCTCCCGCTTGCGAGGAGGATGCTCAAACCGCCAAGCCACCGCTGTGGTCACCGCTACCGCTGTGGTTACCGTCACCGCTAGGTTTTACCAAATGCAACAGTTTACATATGTACTGTATGACGACATTGCACATTGAAAAACACCAGGTGGTGGAAATTAATATGGAAACTTCCAGTGTGGCGTGCCTCACAGCCCTGAGTGAAGCACGTAAAAATCTGTTATTTAATTTTAAAAACAGGCGAATTCTTTGAATTTTACCCCATGCTCATAATACTTCCCTGCTGTGACCTTTGTTTTAGTGCTTGAAGAGCTGGCTGTCTCTGAGCTGGACTCTCTGATCGTGGCCTTCCCGCCAGTGAGTGCAAAGTCGAGCACTGAGCTGATGCGCCCCTTGTGGGCGGCCGCTGAGCACCTCTACCGCCGGGGCCTGGCCCTCTCTGTCGGCGTCAGCGACCTGGACACAACGCAGCTGCGCGACCTGTACTCATGGGCTGACGTGAGTGTGCTTTCGTTTGGGGCAGGGTCATCCATATATGAGGAGAACACGGCATGAAACCAGCTCCCTTGCACCTGGCCGGCGCAAAAGGTGCCATCTTGGATTGAGGTGGACTTGCGCTGCAGTTGGATTGGCTTGACATGATGATGAGATGATGATGATGATACTGGCTATCCCTTTGTATCGGGAGATCAACGGTACTAAAAACCGGATCAAGCCAAGAAGGTAAAAAAAATTAAAGAATAAAAACACCTAACGCACGCTCATGGCACGTTTTGGTCCCCTGAGCCTTCAAGGAGCGTGACTGTGTCGTGTGCGCCACCAATGTTCCAAACGTCGCTTGGTTCGCTCAACCAGCTTCCATTGCGGTGGCTCGTCGGGTCGGCGAAAACTGAGTGCCATCGTTAGTGCCCCGAGGCTGTTGGATCCGCTGATCGCGTTTGGTGGCATGGGGTCTACTGATGAATTGTCCTGTGCATCCGAAGCCGACGGGTGTAGGCCTGCACATTCCAACACGATGTGCTCGATGGTCTCATCAGCACCTCCGCAAAGTTCACACATCGTGCTCATACCCTCCGTGTACTTTGCTCGAAGACATCGGGTGCGAAGCACACCGCTCCTAGCTTCGCACAACAGTCCACTGCCCCGAGTGTTGTCATATAGGGGCTCTTTTTCGACCTTCGATCTCCCTTGTTGGTAAACAGCCAGGGCTGGCTTCTCGCGGGCCGTCTGCTGCCAACGACGCTGCTCCTCGCATCGCACTTGTTCTCGGATCTTTTGCCGTCCGTTGGGTTGGAAACTTGAAGTGGGGGGGGGGGTACCACTCCGTATTTATCCGCCAGACTCTTGGTGCGACGGGCCTACTTGGTGTTGACACACCTCAGGTGGACATACTTGACCACTTCCCGCGCCCAGCGGCCATCCTGCATTTCGCTAAGACGGCGCTCGTAGCTCAATTTGGCTACGGCTTCCCGTGCCTCAAAGGAGGACCACCCCAGATCACCCTGTACCGCCTCGTTCGGCACACTGGCGTGAGCTCCCATGGCCATTCGTCCCACCTCTTTCTGCCACGTCTCCAAACCTTGTCGAGTCACGGAGGATAAACAGATGACTGCGTTGCCGAAGGTAAGGCCTGGCACTGCCACTGCCTTCCATAACGATCGGGTGACTTCAAAACGGTTGAAAGCCCATAAGGCGCGTGAGCTCAGGAAAGCCCGTCGTCTGATGGCCTTCGTCCGGAGTTGCTTCTCGAAATCCTGTACATAGTTGCGGCCCGCCGAGATTTCTATTCCCAGGTATCTGTAGGACGGCAACCAAAGGACACTGTTGTTCTGAAGATGCAGGGGTTGGATCTCTTGTCCACTGTCCTCGGACGCCTCCGGCGGGAACCTGACTGCTGCAGACTTCTTGGCGTTGAAACGGAGCCCGAGGCCATCGCCCTCAGATGAGCATATGTCTAGGAGGCTCTGGAGATCTCCCGTGTTGTCCGCAAGCAGTACTATATCGTCTGCATACAGGAGGGCTGGCAGCCTGCGAGTACGAGTGGCGCCATCCTCCATGTAGGTGAGGCTGAACCCAACTCCGCTCTCCACAAGGCGCTGCTCCATCCCCGAGATAAACAACATGAACAGGATCGGCGACATAGGGCAGCCCTGACGCAGTCCCCTAGACACGCTGATTGGCCTGGTGGTTGAGGCCCCCCAGTGGATCACCGCCTGGGTCTCAGTGTATAAAGCCTTCACCAAGTGTAGTAGCGGTTCCGGGATAGCCTGTGCCTCCAGGACCTCCCACAGTCGATTGTGCTACACTGAGTCGTATGACTGGGCTAAATCCAGAAAGCCCAGTACCAGCTCTCGCTTCTCTTTGGCGGCGATCTCAATTGAAGATGTCACAACGAAAAGGTTGTCTTCCAGTTGGCGATTGGGTCGAAAGCCATTTTGCAGCTCGCCCAAAATTTGAGCACCTTCCGCCCATCTCTGTATGCGAGCTCGCAGAATGTGGCAAAACAAGCGATACAAAGCAGATGTTACCGCAATGGGTCTATAGCTTTTCAAGAGGGTCTTGTCTCCCCCTCTGTTTAGTACCAGCCGTATCCTTGAGCACCGCCACCCTGGCGGAACAGTGCCTGTGGTCATTACATCGTTCAAGGCGTCCCTGAGTTGTTCCCGTGTTCTTTTCTCCATCTTTTTTATTAGTAATGGAGGTATGCCATCCAGCCCTGCTGCCGAGTTTCCCGCCATGTGTCGCAGTGCTCGCTTCAGCTCCCCCTCTGTGACTGTGTCACATCCTGATCCGACATGTGGGCTTGCGGGTGGTAGTGCTGCACTATCCTGGCCTATCAGGGATTGGAACTGGTGGGCCATATGTGTTTCAATGTAGCCCAGGCAGGCTGCTTCCACGTACTCCTCCCCTGTGGTTGGTTCTCACAGGGTCACCGAGTCAGCTTTAGCCACTGGCTGAAGTGTTTGGATATATCGCCAGAATTTCGCTGGGCCATCTCTGCCAGCTGATTTGATTTCATGGAGGAGCTTTCTGTTAACTGCCAGCATCTTCTGTTGTACCAAAGCGGCCATATGCTTTTTCGCTTCAATGTACGCCTCCCACAGCCTATTTATTATTTCAGGTGTGCCCCGCGGTGTGGCATGTCGAAGCTCTCTACAGGGGACTTTACGTTGCTTTAGGGCATTGGACACCTCTTCGTCCCACCATGCTTTAGGTCTATGTCTTCTGGAGTACTTCTGGATTGGCCGGCTAGCTTTTACTGCAGTTATTGCCTTTTTTTACCCAGAGTTCAAAGTCTTCATATGATTGCACATCTACACCCTCCGCCTCACTCTCCAGCAGTGCCACAATGTCATCAATTTCTGTCGTTGTAAAATCATTTCGATGACATACATTCGGTACCTCATTGTTGCCAGTAGAGGTCCCTGCGATCTGACACTTCGAGGTGGCAGCCGGATTGTCATCGCTGTCAACTTGTTTTTGTCATCGACGTTGTTGCGGGCAGTTATTGCTTGTCCCATACGTTGAAAATTGGTTGTTGGGGGAACGAAATTGTGCAGGAGCTATCTCACATCTCGGCCGGAAGGAATAAAGGAGGGACTGAGAGAAGGAAGGAAGAAAGAGGTGCCGTAATGGAGGGCTCCGAATAATTTCGACCACCTGGGGATCTTTGACATCGCACAGCACATGGGCGCCTTATCGTTTCGCCTCCATCGAAACGCGGCCACCGCGGTTAGGATCCAACCCGGGTACTCCGGATCAGTAGCCGAGCGCCCTAACCACTGAGCCACCGCGGCGGGTCTCATACGTTTGCCATTCGTCGTTTCGTCACTTGGGTTCCTCTGACCGCGTCGACCGAGTGGCGCTCAGTCTTCGCAAAGTTACATCCGTTCGCCGTTTTGTGATTGCGTCCGGTGGTTCCGCCGCTTTGAACGAAAAGTGCCTTATCTTTGCGTGTGTTTGACGAGCGGTGTGGTGCACACTCGGGTTGTGGACAACATGGCCCCGCCGGGTCCGTCAAAGAAGCGTGGGAAGTATTCCAACTAAATTCCATAACCACCCGAATGCTGTTTACCCTGAACGTGCACATACTACCACATTCCAGCAATCATTTTTCTTAAAAACTGCCTGTGACTGGAATAACCTCTCCGCCGAAGTGGCCACCATCATGAATCATCGACTGTTCAAGACCACTATCGAGGAAGCCTATTCATCAACATAATTTTTCTCCATTTTTTCATTAATGTATAATATTTTTTGCCGTGTTATCCCCACCCCTCATGTAATGTCCCGAAAGGGACCTTTGAGGAAAAAATAAATAAATAAATAAATAAATAAATAAATGCGGTGACCTTGCTGTCTAGCGTGTACAGTGAAAGCACAACTTTGGCGCAAATACAGGCGCAAATCATCGCCAGCAAGAGAAATTTGTCACGAGGTAAAATCAGCGACATTCTTAAGCCGATTTCATCTCAATAAAGTGGTTTTTTTGTATTTCTAGGATTTTTCAGACTGTTCGATTATTCGGACCATTTTCCGGGTCCCTTTGAGTCCGAAAAATCGGTCGGTGACTGTATTCGCCTACTGCCACCGGTTGGATCGCACATGTCTTTCTCTTGTATGAGATGATGCGTGCTGTGTGCAGGTGAAGCCAAGTGTGAACCAGGTGAACCTGGACTCGTGCTGTGTCATCCCCCAAGAGATGCAGGAGTTTGCCAAGGCCAACAACATTCAGCTTCTCACTCACAGTGATCCCAAAGGTGAGATTTCTGCCTTGATTTGCTAGACTTATGTTTTGATTACATTGATCTTGGGCAGGGGTAGTGTGCTAAGCCGTGAGCATACCTTTTCAGTCTTGCAGTATGCTATAGACGTAAAAATAAGGCTTTTTTTCAACCTCGTAATAAGGTTGAGAGCAGATAAAATTGCATGCTGTGCACCTACAGAGGCTGCAAAACGAAAACCTGACTGTGGTGAAGTAATTTGACTGGTGTTTGTGGTGGATAACTCAGCTTGTAGTTTCTTAATAATTCCTGGGAAATTGCATGCTGGTGTTTTAATTACCTCTGATGTTCTGTACTCATCGCCATTGATGTACAGTACTCACGGATTGAAATAGGACATTCGGAGCGCGTGGCCGTCGCTTCATGGAGCGCTGCCCGTAGATGCTCATGGAACCAAGGTGGTGCATTGTGGTATGGCGCGAGGGGGAGAACATCTACAAAGCAGAATTGTTCCTTCCAGCCGCCAACGAGCCGGCCTGTGGTTTACCACATGCCTGCGTGGCACTGCAAGGCTTGGCTTCGAATGTCCTATTTCAATCCGTGAGTACTGTACATATGTACGCTGTAGCATTTCTTGCCCTGCACACATACTCATAATATACTGGTTCAGTTTCCACCGCCCAGGATAGGGCTGGTTAATTGAGTCATTTTTGCGAGTGAAAAACTACTTCACAAGCAATGCTGTGCAGCAAGGGAAGAAAAGGTGCAAAACCTATACAGAATACAATCAAAATCTGCTGTAGATTCTGCATTAAAATGTTGCAGAAGAGGGTCTCTTTGAACAGTTGAGTTCAAAGCTGCAAAGAGCAGTGGCTATGTGGCATAGTATTGCAAGTTGAGTGTCATTCATTAGTTCCCAGGTTCGAGACCCTCTCTGGTACGCTGCAGATTTTTTTTTTTCCTGTTTAGATTTTGGCTATGCACGCAATTCACAAGAAGCATCAAGAGCCCGTGCCACTACTGTACTTTGAGAAAGAAGCTATCAGCCAGCAAATCTTGCCGTACTGGTCAACACTTTAAGGCGTACTGCCTTCTGAATATCGGGCTCAGCACTATCTCCCGTTAGCTCAGGTGATGATAAGGGTAGGTTACAGCTAAATTTACAGGCCCTCAGTAGTGCGTGATGAAAGAAAGACCTAGTCATGTGCTTTCACAACCTGCTGTAGCACATCTGTTTAATCAACTGAATTTGTTATTGGAAAGGACAGATGCAGTATCCATCTCACTCTTGGTGGACATCTAAACCGTGCCATGGGAGGAGGGATGAAGAAGGAAGAGAGAAAGAGGTGCCGTAGTGGAGGGCCCTGAATTCATTTTTAACTACCCGGGGCTCTTTAATGTGCACTGACATTACTCAGCACAGCCGCCGCGACCACATTTGCGACTGGCTGATAAATGTACACTTCACCGGATGCTTTGCCTAAAACAAGAAATCGTTTCAGTTACTTATTATAACTGAAGTTCGAAAGGAATGCTTAGGCATTTAATTCATTAGCAGTGTTGATGTTTGGATTTTTCGTCGGTGCATCTTGTACAACAGTGCGACTTAAGGTCTGTTCAAATTGGCTTCTCTCGCTGCACCAGTTTAGCAAAGTTCTGCGGCAGTGCCGTAAGCGTGCAGCGTCAGTTCGGGTACAGCTTGGCACTGGCTGCTTCCAAAACGAATGTTCGAGTACAGACCTGGTCATCTGCTAGCTTTGGCGTTGTCACCAAATTACAGCCAGTTGCATGCCGCTGATATCACCAGCTGCCAAAATCCCAAACCGTGGGAAGAATTTTCAAGCAGAAAATCACGACGATTTGTTCCCATGAACAAGCCCCAGGTTATCGTTGTTTTACTGCAAAATGAGTCTGTGCATGTATTGCACACAGATGATTTATGACTATGCACTGAAATGTTGCTCGCGGGGCTCGACTTGACCGCTTAGGTTTACAATTCCAGCACCATGAACTGCTACCCTCCTCCTTCTTTCAAGAAAGAACTGTCATAATTTCATTCAGACTCCTGTAGAGTTATACGTAATGTGTTAAAAGTAATTGATTACTTGTAATCAGTTACATTTTCTTGTAATTTTTAACTGACTGATTAGTTTTTCTAATGGTTACGGTTCAGGCAATTCAGTCATTTTTTTCAGTAATTAGTGGTAATCAATTGTTGTAATTAGTGGATCAGTAATAAGGAAGACAAGTTGTAGCCAACGGTTAAGCTTCGAGAGCTTCAACCTGGTGGCAGTGGTGCTAGCGAGGATGTTTCCTTTGTGACTGAGCGGCAACGGACTGGTTGCCGAGAAGCATCGCACTTGATCATGCCCGGACCACAACCTGGTCACCACACTCTCCTACAGTAGTTCTTGTCATAAGAAACGTCACGTGATCGCTCTGTAGGGACGCCCCGTCCGATCAGATGGTGCCGCAACTTACCTCCTGCTAGGGTTCCTTGATGGGCCAGCGCTGCTTTCCAGGGTGGAGACACAACTCTCGTTGCTGCCAATTTGGTTTTACTTTCCCGTTTGGCTGCACTGAGCGCAGTGCGGCAATGGACCATTTTGAAAAGAAATTTTTCACTTATTTAGTGAAAATTACACATTTGGTACTCTAACAAGATAGAGTTGTACCAGAGAATGATCATGTTGTGGATTTGTCAGTTACGTAAAAGTGCCGAATATTTCACACCTCATCTTCTGAGAAACTTTATCCCTTGCGAACAGCCGTTACCTTCGGACAATGATTGTAGCATTTCTATGTAATTCATTGACCTGCATACCCTAAATTTAGAATACTTTTCCATCAATAATGAGGACTTTATTTGTGCTCTAGCACAGCTCCCCCCCTTCACTCTTGCCGGAACGAAAGAGACTGTAGAGTGTGAAGGAAAGGGGCCCCTTTCCTTTGTGTGATGCACAGTATAGTTTAAATCCCTCGCGCATGTGCCCGCATGTTCCACAATGTTTTTTTTTCCTTATCTCTGGCTCACAGTAACGGGGACGAGCAATTTTGTTGCTGGGACCGACGGCTCTCAAGGTTGAGGCAAAGCTGGTGTCTCTGGAAGACCGGAGCAGATGTTTCCATGAAATGAAGGCGACCTTTTTTCCTCCAACTCCCCTTTTATAGCTTATCCGAGAGTGTTAGCAGGCACTGCCCGGATGCAGTAATGAGCTGCCTGGGGTTGTCGGGCTCTTGGACAGAATTAGGTGTTGTTGCTCTGCTCGAGGGACGGGGTCCGCAATCCATACCCAATTTGCGTTTGTGTATTCCCGCACTTGATGTCTGGTCAAGGGGCTGTTTATCTTTCGCGCACGGGTGTGGATGTGGATGCATTAAAAAAAACGGCATGAAATGCTTCTATATGAGAGGGTCTTTGAATGGCAGGTGACGGCATCTTAGGTGTCGATAATGAGTTTGCCTCGTGAAAGGCTTGTCTTTCAGCCAGTAAACATAATTGACATATACTCCGTGTCAGCAAATATTTTGGCCAAGTGTGATCTGAGTGACCTTTTGTATAAAGATTGAATGCGTGCCTCCACAAAAAGAGTTATGGCGGTCATTTTAAAACCAATGAGAAGAAATAATAGTATCTTGCTGGTTTGGAGTAACGTCTGTAAGAAAGGTTTGGCATAAGACTGTCCCCATTACCGGGCCTTCCTCCTCAGAGTGAAGACCCTATTTAAACCCCGCCACTGATTAACGCTTTGCCCAGAAGAAGACAAGTCCTCTTGTCAAAACGTTAGCTAGCACCCTGAGACTTCCCTCTCTCTTGTTCACTTTGAGTGTCAAGAACAGTCTGCCCACCCTCACTCTACGATGGTTTGGAGGAAGTCTTTTTTTTTTCATAGTCATTGATCGGCTGAGTTCTAAACCACATCAGATCGAAATGGCTGTAGGCCAGTTCCGAAGGCAGGAACGCTGGGATTTAAAAAGGTGATTATCATTGTGTCAGGTTTCTTTGCGAATCAATCAGTTGTGATTATTTACTCCTGGCTTGTTTCTTTGTCTTTTATAAGCACTTAACCTACTGGTAAAATTTGTCTCGACTAATGTGACTTAGGTACTATAGGGAGGTGCCGTCACACTATATCATCAGCTAAGTCCACTGAGCATTACATAGACAGAGACGCAACAGTCTGCATGATTTTGGTGATGAACATGCCACCAAACGGAACCAATCAGGTAGATGTCAACATTTGTTTTGAGACGCGTCCTCAGCTGTGGTGGTGGACCATTTGGAAGAGAAATGTGCTGCTAATGCATGAAATTGTGCACATTTAGTGCTATAGTGAGGCAAAGAGATCTGATGGAATGTTGAAGAAGTGGATGTTAACTGCGCAAAAAATAGTTATTTGGAAATTCATCATCCGTGCTTCCCGAGAAACGCGGGACCTAGTTAGCAGCCGTTACGTTCGAACAACGAATGCAACCTAATCCTTCACAGTTCTGTGACCCAAATAGTCTAAATTATGACTAAGAAGAAAAGCATAGTAACCACTGTCTCTTTTGAGTGCAGCAGGTGCACTGAAGATAGCAACAGACCCATAACTTGTCGATCACCATGCAGTTGCAGCATCTGCATCACGCGTGAAATACGGTTATTGGAGAGATGGTAACTGCCATGAGCAAAACAAGTATATAGTGCCGATTTCTAGTTCTGTTACATTATTTCATTGGCTGCACTGCCGCACAGAGGCCACACCACACGCACAGCGCGTAGTAGGCGACCGGCGACAGCAAACCAAGATGGCTCTGCGAGGGAAAAGGGGTGGCATGGGGCGTGTCAAAGGACGTATTTTGGTGGTGGCGTTGGTCTTTGTGCGTTGATTTCTTGACGAATGTTGTGTTTTTGACGTCGAATGGTTTTTTGAATAAAGTCTTTTGGGTAGCCGTTCATGATGAGTTCTTTGAATATCATGCGTTGTTCTTTTTTTCTGTCAAGTTCTGTGCTGCAGTGTGTCTCAATTCTTCTGAACAGCATCTTCACCAATGGTCACTTTACCTTATGTCGGAGGTGTCAGCGAAAGCATCGATTGAATCCTGAAAAAATTGGGTCTCCAGGTTGCGCACAAGTCCACAAACACTGTTGCGCTTTGCCTACCTGTTCTCAAAGACCGGCCGCCAAGAGAAAAAGCCCAAGGCACTGTCTACCAAATTCCATGCGCCGACTGCGACGCAAGCTACATCGGCGAAACCAAGAAAGAATTCGGCAACAGAAGAACGACGTCCGCAAATTCGCAAGAGAGCGCAATCCAGTAGCCAAACATTCCGAGGACTCTGACCGTAGAATCAACTTTGAAGAGACCCGCATCCTCGGAACCGAAACAAATTACCACAAGAGGCTCCTTCTGGAATCCTGGCATATCCAAATCTCCCCGAACAATATCAACCACACAAAAGGAAACCTGCCCCCAGTATATGCCCAGGGACTTCGCTCTTCAACGCAACGAAAAAAAGTCGCCATTCAGCACCTCCCTGCAGTGCGCCAGCGTGACTGACAGCCTAAAACCCCTCCCCCACGCTTTGCGCGACACAGCTGTCCTTCTTTTCACCCCCCCTCCCCTCCATACTTAAAAGACGCTAGCTACTGCCCTCAGTCACCCGTGATGAAGGAGCCGAGTCGGCTTCGAAACGTTGGGTTAAAGTTATAATTTTGGTCGGAGATGTGCAGTTTATTATAAATGTAGTGTTTTGGACGTGACTCCCAGGTTGGTGGCAGTACAAATACGCACTCACAAAAAAAAAGATGCCAAGCGTGCCAAGGTTTCGCTGTTTTTGGGCATCTCAGAGAGTCAGCTTTATCTTCAGATGACTAGCGAAAGCAGCCTTGAATCCGCATTTAAACTCAGCGTTTTTGGAAAGCTGCCCCAGCAATTCTGATAAATGAGTAGACTGCCGCGTTTAGCAATCCAGGTTCTATCTATCCACTGTGATGGACAGTGTGCCCGCAGAAGTTTGCTGTAAGCCTGCCGTAGGTCGAGCCGCATATATACACAGCTGCAATGCTGCGTAAACGGTAGCACGTTCCGGTACTCTCTGCTAATCAGACTTGAGGTCATCCTGCGGCACATGCATGAGCATGAAATTAGTTTCCGACATATTTTTACCGCAGAGGTGCAAAAAAACTATTGCCTAAAATGGAGCAGCAAGATTCAGTCCGAATTTTGCTTCATCTCTCCGTGAGCACAGCGCAAAATACTATTAGCTTGAGCGACGGAATTCTCTTTTATGTAGAGCTCATTGGTACTGCAGTACTCACATATCTGGGAGGACACCAAACTGTGCCCTAAGGGAAAGAAAGTGAAATGAAAGTTGGTTTTAAGGGAAGGAAATTACTCTTGTCTCACATTTCTGGGTGGATGCCCCAAGCGAAAGAAAATGAAAGTTTGTTTTAAGAAAAGGAAGTGACGCCTGTCTCACATTGGGCCATTTCCTTTCCCCAAAAAGCCAATTTCTTTCTTCAATTTGGTTTTCTGACATTATCTGCTGGGTTTGGGTGGGGTTGTTTGGAACCAGATTTGATTCCATATCTTCGCACACAAGGAGCAATATTACAGTTGTAAATATCAGCGACGCTATATTAAATATATACTGTCTTGTGTGAGTGCCTTTAACGTTGTTTCGAAGAAAGCAAGATGCTTAATCAATAAAAAAAAATTCCTACTACTGTGTGTGCGTCAGTATGGCTATCTATGGAAACCGCCAGTCGCTCGATCACAAACGCAGCCAGGGAGATGCAGGTTTTCGCTCTCAACGAGGGTTAACTAGAGCTAAACCGCCAGCAATTTTTGACCTCTACTTAGCAGTCTCGGTTTTGCGGACTTCTTTTTTCTGTTGTTGCCTGCATATATGTCAACTTTTTAGTCCTTTCCCTCCATAGTGCATCCACATTTTTACTGTACAAATACCTGAACACTTTGGCTGCCCATCTCTTCTCTATTTTTTGTAGTTATCACTGTTGTCGCTTGCGGAAAACTGTCTGCATAAAAATGGCGAACTATGTGCTACCCAGCTCAGGGCTTTGTGAAACATAATTGACTGTGTTCACTATATGGCGCAAAAAAGCAACTTTTTTGCAGCAAGAAGAATGCTGAATCCGGCGGAAACAATGCAATCATTGCTAGGTGCAGCACACTCTCAGAAAAAAACCGAAAGTTTGCTTTGTGCACAGTTGTGTGCAAAGCGCCTTAAAGGGTTAGAATCAGCACTAGCTACAAACCAATTAGCCCAAACCAAAGTACTACTCGAACATATACCTTTTATACCTTTGAGCTCGGCGCCTGCAGGCAGCAGGCTTACAAATCTCGGACATCCGCCACTAACACAAGCCCCAACTTTGTTTCACTCTTCCTCGATATACCCTCTCCACATCAGGCAGCACCAAAGCCTTCTTCGCAGGTGCATTGCTCCATTGGCCCAGGCCTGGCGGCGGAACCAATTCACATTCTGTTTAACGGTTTATGTTTTACATAAACTCCAATGGAACGTGAACGGACAATCTCGTATAGTTGGAATTATCAGATCAATAAATTTCAAATTAACAAGCATTTATGTATTACTGTAGCGAAACACATCTAGTATACATTTAGTATGCATGTAATGCATGCACACTACTTACACAAACAGAAATATCCTTAAACACTGCTCAGTAGAAAGCTTGAGAGGACCATAGACACCTAATTTTAACTAAAATTTGAGTTTAGGCTAGTGTGTTGATACTTGAAACGTAAGAAGGAGGCGCAAAAAACGCAGCACAGAACACAGCAAAAATACAGAAACACAGGACGGGCGCTGATTGACAGCACCCTCGAATGACAAGTGCCTATGGCTGTGAGGCTAACTAATGTAATGGCAGACTTGTGCTTGGGCACTCGACATAGAAAAGTGCCCAATGTAGCAGAAATCCTTTCGAAACACAGAAACACGTCCGTCCTGTGTTTTTTCTGTGTTCTGTGCCGTTTTTTGCGCTGCCCTCTTATGTGTAACCTAATTTCAGTTGCGTATTTTCTTGTTTCAAATAATGTGTTACGCTTTAGAATACAGTCAACGACCGATTTTTAGCACTCTCTTGGGACCGTGAAAATGACCCGAAATTCAGCCAATCTGGAAAATCAAATTTCACCGAAAAAATCATGACTTATTATCAATATGCCGGAGGGAAGGGTCAGTTGTGTTGCACACATTCTAAAGCTCCTCATGACTAAATTTTGCCGCGCGACATGTGCACAGACGGGCGGCGACTGCTGTCACGAGCTCGGCCGCTGGCTGTGCTGCCCTCGGCATGTCGCCGATGAACGCACGGGTTGGGACAAAGTCTAAATGAGAAAGCGAACACGCTGCTGTGAAAACTGCACTGCGACCACAGTACGATAGGCCCGGAACGAGAACGTGATGATGGCGGAACAATTGGGAACGAGAAACAGCCGAAGCAAGCACTCCATTGGCGTTGGCCTTCGTCATTAGGCCTAGCAACCAGAGCCAATATCGGCATCGTATCCAGCGACGTCACTCTGCGGCAGCTTGCGTTTAATGAGAGGCGTCTTGCCTGTCATCAAAACGCCAGTTGTTTACGGTTTTGCGATAGAAAAGTCAGGGTTTCGTGCATTTTGTTGCGAGTACGTTGACCTCACTTTGAAATGCACCACCATTTCCTCCCGCGCTCGCTGTCTCCGTGGAGCCATACGCCTCTCGCACGGTTTGCTGCTGGCTTTTCAGGACGAAAGATTCGGCACAGATGAGTTCCGTGAACTCTGACTACTGTTCAAGTTCGTGCTGCGGATCACATTCAAGAACAGTACGAATTCGATACCACGCGGGCGCAATGTGCTGACTCGCGCAGAATTTCAGCATCGCAAGTTAAGAGGCTCCCTTTAAGCTTGAATTTTGTTTTCTTTTATCAAGTTTTCGATCTCTCGTGCAGTTTGAATTAATGAGGTCCCACTGTACGCATCATATGGTGGCTTGGGTACTGGCAGCGAGTGCAAATGAGGTCCGAAAAATCGAGCAGTCAGTTGCGGTGCGTCCGAAATTTTAGGCGCTCTTATACATTGGCGGCCATGTCGCGGTGCCGCGAAAAAGTCCGACTAATCAAGCATGTCCGAAAAATCGGGCGTCCGAATTTTTGGTCGTCGGCTGTACATGGTTCACAACTTGGTATTAGCCTATGACTGCTAAATAATTTAGAATTGAATATCTTCTTGGTGCTGTTTCAGTTTCTTGAACCAAACGATGGCCGTGAGGCATGAAAATAATTGACTGATGAGCACGACAGTCGGTAATGCAAAGTTTGAGCGCAGCTCTTCACGCGCCACTGCTAGCAGGTTGTGAGGCACGCTGCTAGCCACCCTTCGGGATCTTCCTGTGGCATTTTGCTGTTCTAATTGGACAACCGCTTGCGCTGAAAACGCCAACGACGATGCGGAACGGAGGAATGGGCGCTTAAAGCACAAACTCCAAGGGCGCTTTTCTGGGCGTACGCGCCCAGCATCGGCACTCTTGGTATACGCTAGAACCAGCCTGCCCTTGTGCTCCGCAGGAGACAACCAGCAAACCTAGGCGAGGCACCGACCTCTGTCCTTGCTAGATATCGGCGCCAGCGCACGGGTGCTTGCGGTCCAGTTTGCAGCAATCAGAGGATCACGGGGCTCTCGGCGACTCTTCTTTTCATGGCTTGAAGCTCTTTCATGTTTCCCCAACTTTTCTTTATTGTATTGTTTAAAAGGGCTTTGGAATGATTTTAATGGGCATAATATCATAGTGAAACAGATCTGTAGGGTAGTCTTTGTGGGTATTCGAGTCGAATTTGAAAGCTCTGTGTGGACCCTATAATTTAGAAACAATTTTTAAATAATAAGTTCTACATTTCTTGGTTGGTATGTTTTTTGTTCTGCAATCTATTGAAAATGTAAGAGCAGGGTTCTACTGCATCAAAAAGTGCATTCTAATTAATGGCTACACCACTGTTTCATTACTGGGCAGTTTTTTTGATTAAGCACGTTGTAGACACATTTGGAGGAAGCAGCTTGAATGAGTGCATTGTCCACTTCCTCTTGCAGTCTTGCTTGACCATGACGGCATGGCCCGCCTGCTCAAGGGCTACGTTGTAGACGACGACATCAGCCACTGGTCATCACCATGGGTGGCCCGCTACTCAGTGCTGGTCAAGTGCCGGGGCTTCCTTCAAAGCAAGGGTTACGTTGCCAGCTTGGTCAGGAAGCTGCAGTGATTGAAGGAGGTGCCGCCTGCTGGGGCTGCCACCCTGAAGCATCGGGAAGGATTGCAGCAGAGTCCGGAAAACATTGTGAAGGGTGTGGCTTTGTGCTTGATCGGCGATGAGGGCACCACTGTGTGGGGATGTCTGTATGGCACGCTCTTGTGCAAGGTTAAGGTTAAGCATTCTTCTGCACCACTGTTGTCTCTGCTGCACGGACGGTTTTGAAGGGAATGGCGCTGGAAAATAGACTGCATAGCTTGTGGAGGATACTAGCAGGTTGATGCTGAGCATTTCACCAGCATGCTTGCTCTGGGGCGCAGGGGCGCTAAAAACTGACCAGCTGGGTGGTGCGGCAGTGTAAAGCACCAGCTGCAACACCGGCGTCCCTTGGTGAAGAAACGCAGTAAAACTAGGTTATTTTAACAAACTTTGACAGCAGTGCTGTTTCTGTAACTGATGCTGCAGTGATGTGGCTCCATGTATGCATCATCAGACGTATAGCTTTGTCCTCAGCGCAGGGAGATGTTTCAACAGGCACTTGCATCCGCTGTACTGCTGGGACATTCTTGCCAATAGCTTACACACTGACACTTGACTCAGTGCGTGACGTATATTTGACAAAAGTGGAATGTTTGTTTTGCAGACTCGTGTGACTTGGATCACCTCAAAATTTTATGTATTGAATGGATGAAAATCCTGGTTATACGGATCCTTGAAATGCAGAAGGGTTACAATATTGTTAGTAGTACTCGTAAAAATAGTATTATGCAAGAAGTTTCTATGCTTTGCTAGCCACCGACATGCGACTGGTAAAACTATGGAAATGTTTACTCTGTGGATATATACATTTGTCAGCCATGCGATGCCTTAAAGGACTCCTGAAGATGTGAATTTGCTTTTCTACTTCTCAAAATGAGCACAAGCCGTCTGTGGAGAAGGATGAAGCTGTAGGCAGGTTAGATTGCAGTTACACTTTTCAGCCCAAATGACCACACATGCACTGCCCTGCAATCTGGAGAGCATGAGTAGGCATTGATAAATCCTAGCTATTTTTTCCTCATAATATAAATGTTTAATAATATATTACCCTGCACAATGACCCCCAAATTTCCATAAATTTTTCAAGCATGTTCATTATGCGAGTATTCTAGTTATGCATCTGAGTTCTCAGTCTAAGGGTGTAGGAAACATGATTGAGAGTAAAAATCAATAGCCGACATGCCCACAGCAATCACTGTACTGTTTGCTTTTGTAATGAAACTTATTCCCCTGGCCCCAAAAAGCAAAATGCCAGTTATGAGAAAGTTGGGCATATGATGCATTTTCTCACGCACTGTATTTATAAGATTGTAAGTGGACCCCCCATATCACATGTCAGGAAAAGAAAAGGCGTGCCCGTGGGTACATTCCAAAATGAAAATGTATTAGTCATTGGGCTACTCGTCTAAGCTTGTGCAGTCGTCATTGCTGTGCGGTCCCACAGCACATTGCTATGGCGGCTTCACACTGGCCACTCACAAAGTTCACGCGACATGTTTAAATTGATTTGTTACGCTCCCTCCCCTCTTTCCTAGTGCTTCGGAAACCATAGCTAATTGACCGAAATCGGCCGCGTGACGTTTGCAGCTCACCAGTGTGAATCTGCCTTAACCTCATCGTCCAGAGAAATCCCACACTTCGCAAACAACTGCACCACAACATCACGTCTAACAGCTGAAAATTTTGCCTCGCTGCAGCTGTCACACCGTTCCGAAACGTCGAACTTTCAGCCCGGCACGCAGTTGTTTGTTTCCTCGGCGTAAAGAATGACAGCCATCTTGAGTGTAGCTGTGAACGAGTGCCGAAAGCTTACCCCGGAGCACAAATGACGACTGACGAACACTGCATTAAAAACTGGCAAAACGTGGCCGGCAGTCAAATCAAATGCGTGAAACAGCTAGAGAAAAAGTATGCATGAGCAGTGTCGGCTCTTCAATAAGCTAGTGATGCTCCCTGGAAATGCAGTGGCCTAGATGGGGCAGTGCAGCAGGTTCCACTTTCCAGGCGACCCTTGCAGCGTCGGCAGTAGCGGCGGCGCTGCGGTCGAGCTCTCTTCTAAGCGAGGCGGCGAAACTACTGTAGCGAATGCCTCGCGTTTCACGGAGGAGCTCGTATGATCTTATCGCACGCAAGTGCTTTTCTTGAAAATTACCGTTTGTAAGAGTTTATTTCAAATTCTTTGGTTACAGCGAAGAAATTAAATGCAAAGTGCATTCGGTAGATACAAAGCACCCGCTGAAACGAACTTGGTGTCTCTGTATCCACCACTGAAATGTGGCTGCGGTAATAAACGCGTTAAAAATGAAATTGAAGCTCTGCAATAGCGCGGCAGTTTTAGTTGCTTTTATCCAATTAGTAGTTACACTGCACACTTCCCGAAGTTTGGTAGATCTTTTCACAAGGATATTGGAGATCTCAAAACTTGTGCAAATTATTAACACCCAACAGAACTAACTGGATGGTATGACAAAAAGAAGCTAAACACGTACTACGTTAGATGGTAAATTCATGCAATTATAAAAGTGCAGATCGAATCCATCCATGGAATAAACAAATCTGAGTCTTGGAATACGCCCGCACAAGCAATTTATTCTCAAGAGCTTAACGCCACCATATGAATCAGCTGCAGAAATTAACCAACACAAACATTGAAGCAGAATGCAAAGAGGGAAACTTCAAACAAATGGCAGAACAACTGCTTTAGTTTAAGAGACCATGCATAGGAGGAGTGTTTGCAAGGTTATGTTGCAAGAAACACAAGGACGCAGTCTGTGCACATCCATTTATGCTTACAATCTGTATAAGTAAACCCTCCACCTAGGTCAGCCTGCTGAGCTTGAGGTGCTTGGCGGAGTTATGCTTCTTCGGGAGATTTGATTTGTTGACTTCTTTCAGAAAAAAAAAAAGAAGCCTCATGGTGATATAAAAGCCTACAATTTGTGAATCGCCGCCGCGGTGGCTCAGTGGTTATGGCGCTCGGCTGCTGACCCAAAAGACGCGGGTTCGCTCCCGGTCGTGGGGGTCGAATTTCGATGGAGCCGAAAGTCTAGAGGCCCGTCTACTGTGCGATGTGAGTGCACGTGAAAGAACTCCAGGTGTTCGAAATTTTCGGAGCCCTTCACTACGGCATCCCTCATAGCGTGAGTTGCTTTGGGACATTAAACCAAACAAAACAATTCACGTTGTTAGGCTATTTACGAGGTCTTTCCATCCAACCTCTAGTGGAGCAGCTTTATGAATCATCTGCAGAACATCCATAATGCTTTCACAGTGCAGTTTCCGTGCGCTAAAGCAATTCGTAAAGACGTCTTCTAAGCGTGTGATGAACCTGAACAGTTCGAGTGAGGGGTACACCAAGCCACCACGGTCGTTGTGCTTTATATATTCCGCTGCAGCTAAGCGGCACTATTCCTGTGCCGGGAGCAAAAGACGGTCGGTGCAAGACGGACACTTGGTTGGCAATACACACTTATTTGCCACAAAACCAGCAATGTGGCATATAAGCCTAGAGTCACTCCTCCTCACGGTGTAGGGATGGTCCACAGGTTCTCCTGAAGCCGATGGAGGTGCCGGCTTGTCTGTGCAAGATTTGACAATGTCCACCAGTTTCTGTTTTGCAGTTTTTTCTTGGTCTTCAACGCTGAGGAGAGAACTGATAGTAACTCCCATGAACATTGGCTCCTATAACACAGCAGGCGAGGTTGTTAAATGATAAGCAGTTAACTGTGGGCAGAGACTGCTGTGGTTGGGTGTGCATTGAGCCCGACGACATCCTTACTATGCTGAAAAAATTCTCAATCTTCTCTCGGCTGAGCGAGGATGTCAGAACATAGCTGAATCCAACCACTTTTTTCAGGTAGTTGAGCAGCTCTATTGCACTAGTAAGAGTCATCCTTAGCACCTCTGGAATGGACACACTTCGGAACTGCTGCTTGTCGGCATGAGTCCCCCATAGATTTAGAAAATCGAGCATTTCTTTTATGATTTCCACTTTAGCAGAGTCTGGCCGTGGAGCTTCTGTGGCATATCTGCTAGTCATAACAGCTATCAAAGATTTCATTCCCATAAACAATTTCTCTGTAGCTTGAATGTTGCCACACTCTCTCGAGCTGAGTGTGGTATGAAAAAAATGCCTGCAGTGGACCATGTCCGAATAGCGGAAAAAGCATAACTTGCTCTGATTTTATCAAAATTGTTGGAAGCTAAGTGAACAGTGGTTATACTTGGCATCGTGGCCGAATTTCTGTCCAGTTTGTAGGCTTCTTTCACAAACTCCACTGAAACTAGTCCCTCAGGAGTATTCAGCGAAGTTGTCAGAAGTTGGTTGCGATTGTTTTTTACGAGATGAGGAAAATAATAAAAGTAAAGAAAGCGGCTGCTGTCCACTGGGTGCACAGTCTTTGCAGACCACTTCTTTCGCATATATGTTGAATTTTCGCCACATCGCTCTGTTCTATACAGCTACATCACAGATTACGTAGACCACCAATAAGCCAGCCTTCTCTGCCAAAACTGTAGCCTCCAGCACGATTTTGGCTAATAGGTCACCTCTGACATTCTCATGACTACCAAATGTCCCAAGCACCTGTGTCCAGCTGCCCACAAGTGGCACAAACAAGACGACAAGCCCGTGATTGCAGGGCAGTGATTCTTGGCCCTTAGGCGTGTACTGTGCCAAATCTACAAAGCCTTCAATCTTGCCTTCACTGCTTACAGTCAAGTGCTCGGAAAGCTTCATTTCGTCAATGACGACACCTCCGTGCCTGTGCATAGTGTCAAGTCGGGCTACTTTGGTTTTCAGCACACTCAGCATCTTTTCATTGAAGCCATAGCCAGTTCTGTAGCAAGCAGTGCACTTGTGTATTGTTGTTTCGCTTGGAACTGCAAGGATGTTTTGCTTTCTCATGTACTGATACAACTTTGGGCTTCCTATCTAGAGCAAAATGCACTCCAGCATCCATTCATTGTCGTATCGCATTCCACATAAACTCTTCCTTTTTGCTGTTTCAAAGCACTGTTTGACGGCAAGATGCTGTTTTGGAGGTTGTGATTCTATCTTTGCTGCTAATGCTTCTTCAGTACTAGCAGAAGACTCATTTTTCAGTCTCTGAATGTGTTCTTCAAGGCTTCCTAGCCTCAACAAGAGCCTCTTGTTTCTGCGCGTGCATACCTTCAGCTTCCGCTCGGCACTTCCACAGGTGTTAGCCGTTGCTTTCTTACGCTGCTTCAGTCGCGACTGCTGCGTAAGGAGGGCTTTTCTTAAATACTCGCAGCTGATGCAAGACATCCCCTCCCGAGCACATTTTCGAGTGGAAAGCAGCATCACTGTTTACAGTGAAAAACACTGCTTTTTCTTTGCTGACGTCCCCTGTGTCGGTGTTCAGAGAACAAGACGTAAAACACGCTCCCTCAGCGTTACGTGGCTCATGAAACGTCCAGTACTTATCAGGCAGTCTCGCTTCTTTCAAGGAGGCAACTGTTACAACGGTGCCTTCATTCGTCGTGGGCTCGTCCAAGCCATCAGGCTCATCTGTAGTAGACAGTCAAGGCTTTTTTCTGGGCACGACATCCTCTGCAGATTTCCGGTTCCTTTCATTTCTTTTAGGAGGCAAGTGCTTGCTTAAATATGAGGCAACGTCCGGTGTCAGCGTCTGGATCCCACGCAGAATTCGTACCTCTGTGCCGTTAACATAATGACCATAGTCCCTGACAATGAAATGCTTCTCAAAATGTAACTCACAAACAGCACAATCAGGTGCGAGTCTCCTGTCATCTCTACAAAGGTTGCGTTCCCACACGCTTCTCTCCAGGTCGGCAGGCGCTTTGAATAATGCGAGTTTGGCCGTTTACTTGATCTGGGATTATTCTGTGTTGCGCCCCAGTGCAAAACAATGGTTCAGGCGTTGCTTCTGAGCCATTCGGGCGTTGTAGTAGCCAACATTCACACACAAAAAAAAACTAGAAGTACCGCCTAACAAGCACAGTGGGCGTCCATTTCCACGTGCAGAATCAGCGGTCACATTCAAGATTGGTCGACTGCAGTGCCGCCATTCTGTTCACCACCAGCGGTGTCCGGCTCTATGGGCTGCGCCTCTGCCCACTGCACTGCCCCTTCTAGGCCACTGTATCAGAAGCGCTGCCATTACGAGTGATGGTGCCTCCACGATTTGAACAGCGGCCCTTCCATCAACTATTGACACTCCCATGAGCACCGAATGCGCAGTTAAAAGTAAAAAAAAAAGTGAAAATTCCTCCAAACAAGTGTACAGAATAGCCAAATGCTACTGGCTAGAACCATAGAGCAAACATAAAATTGCAACCATGCCATGGCATCCGTGATATCTGGTTTATCTCCCCTTTGTTTATGGTGCCTTGCTTTGGTTTTGATGGTTAGTCGACCCCCCCCACCTCGGATTTTCAAATAAAAAAATTGGTCAACTTACAATTGTGTTATTGCGATTGTGCCATCATCGTAAAGAGTTCTCATTGTAGCTCTGAAGTATCCGCATACAAATGCGCTCCATTTCCGCCTTATTCAAATAAGTCTCCCTGCGATTTGAATTGGTGCTTTGACGCAAATGTTTATATTATCATGTTGTGGCCTGTGCTTTTCCAAATACGTGCTAGCTTGAGCTAAGCGGAGTTGTATATAGAGGGTGAACATTTTCCAGTGAAAATTTTAGCAAACAATTGACTGGACGGTTACCACTATGTAACACGAGATGAGGTTCAGCGACAGCTGTTAAGGTATTTATACTTCACCATGCGCTGAGGCACAGAATATGAGAGCTACTTCATGCCTCTTTAGTTGCAGAGCGCTACGCATACTCGTTTTTCAACTAGCTCTTCTCTCCAGTCGGCTGCTCTAGGTGCGCGATGCCCCCAATGACACTCTCCTTGGGCAGCGTGTTTTTTGCAGCAGCTGCTGCAGATAGACCGTGCTACATTCCTCGGCTTGACATACTCTCCCTCCTTCTGCCATGGTAACTACCCTCCGGATGGTTCAAGTGGCAACCACCCTCTGGTTGCGCATTCCTATGCTTTAGCCATAGCCTCCTCCTTTCACGGTGACCATCGTCCGGCTGGGGATTCCTCCATTCTCACAATACCAGCTGCCTTCCATGGTAACCACCCTCCGGTTGGTTCCATTAGCAACAACCCAGCAGTTACACATTCCTACGCTCAGGTGATATCCTCCTCCTTCCACCCTCCAAGTGGTTCCCACTGCAACACACCCACAGGTCATGCCGACTACAACATACTACTAGTGTTATGATGCAAAACCGAGGAATGGGCATTTAACAGCGGTTGTTATAAAAAGATGTTGGGTTGTAATCGGTGTCTTTTAAGGCAGGAGTACCACGGCGGCCATCTTGGGCGAGGCATTAGTTCAGCTGCCAGGGCGGCTTCACTTGTCCGTGAAGTGGAAAAAATGCTGTAATTTGGCATTGCCAGCCGAATGGAGTGATATGTCAGAGAAGAGAGACAATCCTCCCAACAATGACGACTGTCTGAACTTCTTTCGTTTGCCGTATTCCTTAGTGGCTGTGGTACGTTGTGATCATGCCGGCTGTGTGCTAGCAATCGTGATTCTCTTTGAGAAGGTATTGTTTCGAGTATGCGGAAGTCGGTATAGGGGGCATTCACAAGCGGCAGCATGCAATGCGTTGTGGGTGCCGTGCCGTATTGGTGTCCTAGCTCTCAGCAGGTGAGCGGTAGGCTGCATGCGCGACGCTACGCCATCTAGCTGTCGCAGGCAGTCTGGTATACTGCACAGTTGCTGCCCAGAAGGACCACCTCGAATGTCATGGCATCACAACCTCCCATTTACGTGTCAACATTGTTGTCAAAGTGTTGGGGTGTGCCACATGGACAAAGTCAAGTTGTGTGGGTTTGATCCCGTTATGCGTGTGCAGGTACGTGTGCTTCAATTGCAGACAGGTGGTCATGCTTGAATGCATCAGACATCTTTGAATTTCTGGTGTTGAGAACAGACTTCCTAACAAGGAACTAGCTTATGTCACGGAAAGCCTTAGAAGGCCACAATTTTTTAGCAAGCAGCTGGGTGTGAGAACCATGGATGAAGTGTCAGCTGACCACTGCTCCTCGCAGCAGAGGTAAGTGATTTTTGCATGCTCTTGTTTCCGTAAGCAAATGTTGAGGTTCAGTTTCAAATCCTGTATAAACCTACAGTGCAAGTTTGGGTAGCTGCCAAGGGTGACGGGCAAGTCATGGCAGCCCGCTGTACTCTTAGTAGGATTGGAACTTAGACGAGTTAGGGCAAATGCATATTAGGTGGAACAGTGCAACCAAACGAAAGGCAAAGAACAAGTTTTGTTTGTTCTTCTATCTTGTCCGGTTGCACTGTTCCACCCAGTACGCCACTGTACCTGCATAGCTAATAATGTAGAGGCATGTGCACAAGCAGTTGCGCTTCTGTTCTGCATAGAGTATGTCGCGTGTGCTCGGCAAGAGCATTCATGTACAGGTGGCGAAAACAAGTGGCTTCCTCCACACATAAGGAATGTGGACATATGGCTGATTGCCGAAATGTATTTTTCATCTTCTGTTATGAAAAAACACCGGTTATATGTCCAGTAAACACCACCTCCATCAAAGCCGTCCATACGACCAGCTGAGTCTGTGCCGACGAAAGAAGAATGGAGCTCATTTTTTTTACTGGCTTGATAGAGGCTGGTCATCGACCAGCAGTTGCAAGTGCGGATCCCACCTACATCACCCAATTGTGCCACTAGCAAGGAGTTTTAAAGGAGCAGACCTTCAGCTCTACAGCTGCACAGCACAAAGCTTCAGCTATGAAGATGTAATGAAACACTGCGAGAATGTGTGCAACACTCTAAACATGAACAAAAATGCGGCGGCCAGCATTGAAGCACACACCACTAAACTGGCTATGTGCACACAGGTTCGCGTACAGAGCTGGCTGTGTAACGGGTCATTGCGTAATGATGTATGTCTTACAGAATTGATTCACCTTCAGTAAGTTTAGTTAAGTGGTTCTGCTACCCACATGGCAAAATCCTTGTGCAGGCGGTGAAGTACGACACACAGAGAACCAGATGCCCTTGCAAAGTACAAAGAGGTAGCTGTACAAAGGCATCACAGTGTACAGTTTGAGGATGCTGGCCTGCTAATATCTAAGAGCATGTTTTTCTTGCAGCAACACCAGGCTTGTGTGTGAAGTGTAGTTGCTGTGGCAGAGGGCTTGTCGAAGTGAAGTGTCCGTGGACATTAAAGTGGACAGTTCGGTGAACTTTTGCACGATGGAAACAGCTGCGTTTCAGAGTCTGAAAGTACAGTTTAACTGAAATAGCCCAAGTATTACTACCAGTTAAGTGCAACTTCAATTTCTTGTTTGCAACAGAAAATACTGTGATTCCATGTTGTTGGGCAAGACCAAGGTGAATGATAAAAGGATATAGCTAGACAAGTTTTTGGCCTCATTAATATATGTTGCTGATTTGTTATTTCATCAAGTCTTGCTGCCCGAGATGGTAGCACATTGGTTCGCAAGTCCTCTAGAAGCATCAGCTGCCACTGCTCAGGGAGCTTGTTCCAAAGGTGCCAATAAAAATTAGAATTGGACCCCTCATGTGGGTAAGACTTCTGTGGCATAAACTGCCGCTCCTGAGAAGTGCCAGCAAAAAGGAGACTCTAAAAGTGACGCAAGTGACATGGAGTACTGCATTTGCAGAGGACCAGAAGGAAAAATAGCATGCGACCATTTAAAGTGTGCAATAACTTGGCGTATGGGAATTAAGAGGTCTGCAAAAAGGGACAAATGGCACTGCGGGTCAGTGGTGTAAATCGCGGGGAGAGGGGGTGACGGGGGTGCTGACCACTCTGCCTCTGCATTGGGGTGGGGAACACCCTCCTCCCCACGAGATTTGACCCAGGACTATTCGGTGGGCATCGAATTACTAGCAGCACACACAACACGGGGAAGCAGCAGCAGCGAGGACGTCTTTTCCCTTCTACAGAATGGCTAAGCAGAATCATATGTTCAAAAACAGTGCTCTCGTAATTAGGTTTGGTTTATGGGCTTCAACGTCAAGGCGACTACGGCTATGAGGGACACCGCGCAGTGGAGGGCTCCGGATAATCTAGAGAAACGGGTTCTTTAACGTCCACCGATATCGCACAGTATGTGGGCTTCTAGCGTTTTGTCTCCATCGAAATATGACCTTCGCAGCCAGGATCGAATCCACGTCTTTCGGGTCAGCAGCCGAGCACTGCAACTACTGGGCCACCACGGTGGCTCTCTGATAATTATAATGTCCGAACAATTAAAGGACATGCTGTTACTACGTGTGATTATATTTAACTTCAAGCCTCTGCTTTTTGGCATCGAGTGAATCAGTCACGACAGAAGTCCACGCCTCCTGTGAGCAAAAAATAAAGGAACATGGAGGCAGTGAATATAGAGCGAGAAAGCGATAATGGTTAAAGGCTGTATAAAATAGCACAACTGCCGAACTGGAATGTTCAACCGGCACAACGCAGGCTTTACACTTGAGGAAAGCTACGAAACATACTCTGTTCTAGAGGTCTGCATGGGCTGGTGATCTGACCGCGGCTCGTCATTTTCTCATGGCTGGCCTGGCCAGACTCAGTGCTCATTAGGTAGGGCCTTGCCATTTTTTCCTCGCCAAGTAGCCTATCGGAGAGACAGGCAGGACGCACAGAGGACAAAAACCGCCACTTTTCGAAAAAGCTGGTTTAGCACCTTCCTTGCTGCAGAGTGTGCTGCAGTTTAACACTGTGTTCAGCTGTGGTGATAGCCTAGTGGCCTCGCCGCAGCGGCCTTTGAAGCTGTTCATGTACCGTTTCATCACCCCCGTTATTTATCCACATCATCCAACCACTTCTAGTGTGAACCCCTGTATTCTATGCTCGCCGCCCTCATCATTAAATATCATGACTGCAGATTTTTCCTTACCATAAAATTGAAACCTAATCTATCTCCCTCTGTACCACAGAAGTTAATCAACTTCTGCAAGTCTTTCTTGTCAGCCATTAGCACTATTTCACCTGCATAAATTAGTCCCGATAATGACTGTTTAATCCATTCTCCTTGCTTGAAAAAAAAACAAAGGTTGAAGCCTAGTTCGCTCCTCTCTAGTTTGGTCTCTAACCCTTGCATGTACAACATGGACAACAAAGGGACAGAGGACATCCTTGCTTAAGCCCACGTATCTCTGTAGGCTCTGATGCATTTTTTTTTTTCAGATTTTATAAGCATTCTGTTACCTTTCTATATACCTTTTAAAAGATTAATTACTGCATCTTCCACATCCAATGTGCCCAGTATGTCCCACAGATCGTCTTGAATAACGTTGCCGAAGGCTCCCCTGATATCCAGAAATGCTAGCCATAGGGGCCTGTGTTCGTTTTCAGCAGTCACTATATAATGCGTCAAATGAAAACAGATTGTCCTAGCTCCAACCTCCTCTGTTTCCGGAACCCATTGTGTAGCTCCCCTAGCACCCCCTCGTTCTCCACCCAAGCCTGCAGTCTGTCCTTTATAATCTGCATCATCACCCTAGCTGTAGATGTCACTGTTATGGGACGGTAGTTACGTCACCTTTGTCCCCCTTGCCCTTATATATCATGTTCATACTACTTGATCGTCATTCTTTGAGGGCTTTGCCATCCACTAACATTTTGTCTACCTCTATTAATGTTTTCTTGTATTTTGGTCCTAGCTTCTTTATGAACATAATCGGAATACCATCTGGTCCTGTCGACGTGCCACTAGCAACCTTCTCTTGTAATGCGAGCGCATGGTTGCGCTCTGTGGAGGTCCACTGCGTCCGACACGGCCGCGCATCGAAGCGAAGTCTGGCGAAGTGGCAGATGACGCGAAGCGCCACGCTCAGGTCCAACTTCTCCTGCGCCACTCGTCTGCGGCCGTGTCGGACGCAGTGGCCCTCCAGAGTGTGCAGCCACGCACTCGCGTATGGAAGCGCTGCTCGCTTCGATTGACGAATGCCTCGGGGACTGCAGACCACCATGCCTGATCATATATCTGACCATTGCAACACGTTCTAATGAATTCACATTACTAACTTGCCTATGGGCACCGTGCAGGAAACCAGGGGGAAGCACTCTCGGCGAACAAGCAGCGCCACCGGTGGCCGCCGGAGCAGATGCGTTGGGAGAGTCGCGGCCGCCTGGGTCGGGCGCGCGCCCAGTTTGCGGCGGCCGTCGGCAAGTTTTCAGAGATTGTTGCAGCGAAGTGGTGGCGATTTGACCTAGTTGGAGTGACACAGCGATAAATAAACAGTGCGGGAACATGAAGACACCACACAGAGAGACATGAATGAGCCCTCGTTTTATGCTGGGCGTCTGTTTCCAAGTAGCAAAGCACGAGAAACGGAGCAGACGACACAAGGAGAAGGGTGCCCAAGGGCAAGAAGCAACACGCAGCAACGGATTGAATGGAGGGGATAAAAATACGATGAAGAAAGAAGTAGAAAAATACAGAACAAGATTTGTGGCACCCCCCACATGTGGTACAACGCGACAAAAAGCCAGCCATGAGCAAGTCGATCAAGCGGGACGGCCGGATTGTTGTGAGAGGTGGGAACGCACTTGGGCAAAAGCTGCGAGAATGAAAAGAAAAAACGCTGCGAAGGAAGTGGCGGTGGAGAAGGAAGGAAAGGGACGGAAGAAAAAGCGGAATGAACGGAGGGGGAGCTGAAACGGAGAAAAAAATACCAGAAGCTGACGAAAGGCCTGTAAATTCGCGTATGTCGGCCAGCTAGGCTCATAGAAAGCGACATCTCCTTGCCTGCAGGGACTCCGGAACTTTTTTGGGAGTGGGGGGGCAAGCCTGGTCGTGTTTCTGTCGTATTTACTTATGTATTTATTTTTGTCAATATTTTATAATTATAATATTCTATTGTTATTTATTTATGTTACATTTCATTAATGATAATGTTAATATTATCATTAATTAATAATATTATTAATTTAATGAGTAACTTCAACAGTATTAAATTTTAGATATTTGCATTCTTGCTTATTCTGCATTATCATGCACTTTAAAAATGGTTTGAAATTTCTGAAGTTCCCAAACCATGCGCAGACTAAGCAAATGACGCGTTCGAAACGAAAAACGAACGGGTGCGAAAGCTGAAAAAAGTATTTTATTTGTTTCTGCATTCGCTCCCACAGTAAGGTAAAGCTTGAGCATTAAGTACAAGAATATTCCCACGCATTGATGAGCTTCGTGGCTGGTATGACAAGGGGGTGTCGGGCAGGAGAGGATATCAAAGGAGGCCAAAAGTTGCTGTTCGTTCTGCCGTTCTGGACACGAACTCTTTCATAATGACATCCAGTTGCAGGTCCGCAGCTCTCCTCTTGTGCACGTGCAGCAGGAGAAGGTGCGTCAGCCTCCTCTGCGTCATTCGATTGCGCAAAAATGTTTTTACTCGCCTCAGGGCACTGAAAGAGCGCTCTCCTGAAGCAGCTGACGCAGGTACAGAGAACACGAGTTGCAGGTACCGTACAACTTGATCCATCATTTCACGCATGTCTGCAGACTTCCCCTGTAGAATTTGCAAAATGCGTTCGCTTGCGGCCGGGCCCTGGTCACGCAGGAGCGTTGGGAGAAGCACGAGTTGCGCTGAAAGTCTACTGGTGTCAAAATCTGCAGCGTGTGCTCCTAAAAGCTCATTTAAGTCGTGTGCCGCGAAGTTTCGACCTCCAGCAGCGTCAGTCAGAATGCGCTCCAGACTAATCAGCTGCTCCATGCCAGGCTGTTCGAATCGCCTTCGGATCTCGCTGGTAATCCGATCGATAGCGGCAAAAAACTCTTTTCTATGTAATGACTTGCAGTCAAGCGCTGCAGGCTCCTGAGGCTTGTCTGTGAATTGAATCCTTCTCGGCGGCTGCGAGACTCGGGGCACTCGAGGCTCCTTTAGCCCTAACTGTGTTGCTCTTGAGTGCGTCCGCTGCCATAGGACGCCAAATGCGGCGTCAGACCGTAGCCTGTACAAGCTGTCACAAAGAGCCTCTGCTGCCTCTTTTGCTCCTGCAGCGCGATAAACTGGGCGTTGAAGCATCCTCGCTAGCTCCTCGCATGGGCCAAATAGGGCTATAGAAAGGTTGATGCCCAATAAAGTTTCGAACTTCCCCAATACTTTCTCATATCCTTTCAGTGCTGTCTTGCTGGTGCCAATGAGAGAGCTTTGAACTTGTACCAGTTCCTGCAATGTCGCCTGCACCCTTTCATAGTTCTCGATAAACCTTTCCATTGATTTCACTCTTACTGTCCACCTCGTTGGACACAATGGTAGCAAAGTGTTCGGCCTGGAACAATCCTGCTCATTGGCATCATTACCCGGAGGAAGGACAACGTTCGAATAAACAGTCTTCCTGTTTTTAGATTCGAGTATTGCATGGGAAACATCCTTTACAATGTTCAGAGCATCGCCGACAACCTCGCAGTTCCTTGCGACCTCCTGGAGTGCCAAGTCTAGACAGTGGTTACTGCAGTGTACAAATATTGACCGCGGTTCAGAGTCCGTGATCCTTTTCTGCACGCCGGTAAATCTGCCTGCCATATTCGCGGCCCCATCAAAACAGTGCCCCCTTAGGTTATGGAAGTCCAGACCTAAACGCAAAATCATGTCCTTCACGGCTCTATACAAGGTCTCAGCTCTACTGTCTGGTGCATTGTACATGCCAAGAAATTCCTCACGATCTTCCAGTGTAATCCCATCTACCCACCGCACACAAAATGTGAATTGCTCATTCCCTGTTACATCGGTAGTGCCGTCAGCGATTATCCCATAGAAGGGAATACATCTGACGTCTCTTATGATGCCCCGCTGAACGCTGTGAGCCATAATTTCTATGAGCTCGTTCTGTATGTCGCTGCTCAGCCATCTCGCTGCTCCATCCATCTCTTCAAAGCAGGCACGTCTTGTGATCGTTCATCTAGCAGATCAAGAAGGTTTCCGTCATCCTTTGTTTGCCCTTGCAAAGCTTGGCCTGTGCGGCATAAGTAGCGGACTGAGCTTACTATAGCGCGCAGTGCCTGCCTGGCTTCCTCTTGCTGTCTGCTGCTGTGTTGAGATAATAGCTGCACTACGTGCATTCCTTTTTCTCTCGACAGTTGGCGACTTGCGGAGACGCAGTGAAATTGGCTCTTCTCGTGGCACTGAAACTTTTCGATAGCCTTTTTCCAGTTATTGAAACCAGCGCGAATAAAACATGGTTCCACTCCTGCAACGTTTCCTCCTCTTTCTTTGAAGGCTATGAGGCACACAGTGCAAAAGACGACGTCGCGCTCATAGTCGTATGACAACCATGTGAATTTCTGGAACCATGCATATTTACAGGACCTTCCGGTTTGGTTGCTTGGAAATTTGTAGCCCTTGGGAGGCAGTGATGGGACATCCTGGGGCGAGTCGTCGCGTCTTGCGGTTTCCACCGGAGCGCAGGCGCCGGAATTCGATGTAGTCCGGTCCAAGTCTGTTCTGAAGGAGGGCTCTCCATCTAGTACAACCTCTGCTGGGTTCTCTGCAATAAGTGAGATAAAAGGAATTCTTAGCCGACCACTGTATGGATCTTTTATTTTTATTATCCCTTCAAAGAAATAGTAAGAGAAGTAAAAAAAAATGCATCAAGCGCTAAATGTTCATGAACTGCTCATGAAGAGCATGGTATAAACAAAATATTGCAAAGATGTACCGTTAATACTTGTTGCTCCTATCGCACGGTCAGCTGGCTGACTTTCGTGAGAATCGTTTCCCGCTGCCAGCCCGAAGACAAATACAAAGGGGCATTAGAAACATATCAATAAACAAAATGGCGACAAAAATGTGGCGCAATATACCTTGTGAACCCTCAATTCCAAGGCATAAACGCTTCTGTGCCGGCACGAAGAAGTTGTCGATCTTCTTTTGAGACCCCGGCATCTTCCGAGGCAACGGCATTGTAAATCTGCAGTTATTGAAAAAAATACACTAAATAGGTGAGCGGTCATGGAAAGCAATCACCCGTCGCAGTATATATGTAAATCATGAGAGCAGATTGTTCTAACAATAATTTAGAGGAAAAGTCATCTATTCTCTTGGCAGGCGTCGCTCGCCTGCTGGAACATGCTGAAAGTTCAGTTCAACGGTTCAAGAAGTTGGGTACTTGCCTTAAGATTCTTTGTGGGATGATGGGTAACTTGGTGTGTGGCGGGAGTTCCTGGTTGTTTCACCGATGCTCTCGTTGAAGGAACGGCATTTTTAAATGGTAAGTAAAACCAAAAGATGACTTTTAAAGGCAAACACTGAGACGATAGAACTATAGTAATTTCGCATGCAAAAATGATGCTGAAGCGTCGTCTTACTCACACTCGGTGTGATCCCTACCTCTGGGCATCAGTTTTTATACCCTGGCCCTTCATTGTTCCGGTGGAAGAGGAGGAGGGGGTGAGCATGAACCACCAGTGGTGCATGCATAGTGTGGACAACACCGCCTATGCTCTGAGTGAATGGCACATGCGTGCATTTGTGCGTGCATGTGTGTGTCTCACTTCAATCCCCGTCCAAGAAGAAGCACACTGCCGGGCTCGACGTCTCGTTATAGTGTCAGTGAACCCTCGAGACTGTCGGGCAGCCGGGGTCTATGTGTGCTTGTGTGTGTGCGACGTATGTGTACGTGTACGGGCCAGCAGCAAGCAGCCGATGAAGGCACAAGAAAGGTTGTTCGCAGAGACCGCAGAGAAGCCGAGCGAGGAGCGATCGTCAAGTTAAGCTGAAGATTTATTTATTTATTTCATAATACTGCAGGCCACTGCTTGGCCCAAGCAGGAGTGAACATATAATGATACATAACCAAAAGAATAAAGTTATTCAATATTAGCAGCACACGGAGACCAAAAGAATAAAACCAAGATCAGAATAATGCAGAATAAGATCATAATGCAAGATCAGAATGAGTGAGCTCCGCAGTCCCCTAGCAGCCCTCAATCACCAACGCTTCCAGGTACCGCGGATGCCAAGCGACGACCTGCGCCCAGAGCAGGAAATCACCTATGCCATCAGGCTGGGCGCCGGGCTGTCGCGTCGGCTAAGTGAAACGCTACCGTACGTGCATACACCCCGCGGCCTGCGGCGGCTCAGCGCGGACCCCTCTCAAGAGGGGGAGGCATTACAAAGGGACGCCGCGGGAACTGCCCTCTCCCTTGTTTTCCTGGGGGAAGAAAACATGCACGTTGACGCGCTCGGATGCCGTCACGTCAACTCCCGTTCGACGTACATGGCCCCATTCACTGTATATACTTCAATTTTAATAAATGTATCCAAGACACCTTCGCTACCCTCAACTGCTTGGAATCGGAATTTTATTTTTCGAATTATCAAGAATCCTGGAGCCCAGAGCTAAAGGAAGATAAAGGAAGATAAGTCTGCCTGATGGGGCCCTTGGCACCAAGCAAGAAATATCGGTTGTAGCACGATAGCCCCGAGTGCAAAAGGCCCGTCGCAAAAGCCCCGTGTCGTTAGCCCAACGTCGCAAAAGCCCCTGCGGCGTTTGCCCCATGCCATAATCCCCGCGTGCCAAAAGCCCCGCACCAGAAACCCCGTGGCAAAAGCCCCGCAAGCTAGTCCCGTTCTCAGTTTCTTCAACCGATAGTCCTGCAACCTCAAAAAGCTCTGTGTGCATATATATATAATCAATTGGCGTTATTTTACACCCACCCACAATAGAGACAGAGAGAGAGAGAGAGCATACAATGATGGGGTTTCATTGACAGTTGCCTTTTTTTTTAAATATGTATATATGAAGAAAGCCTATGCTCATTTGTATCATGGTGTGCTGATCCTTTTATTCTGCTTTCTAACAGTAATAATTTATTTGTTTGGATGTATTTCTGGGCATCTAAATCATTTTTACGTGTTAACACGGCTTCAATTATTACTCTGCCTACTTTCACAGTGTAGTGGTCATTTATTCGTTTTTTGTGTGCTGCTCATATTTTTAAAATATGCCGCGTGAATTGTAATCGTAGTAAATCACCGTGGTAAATCGTAAACTGTATACTGGAGTTAAAATTTCCTCTGCCCTCCTACCGATGGGAACGGCAGTTAGCAGTACGAAGAGTACTTCAGGTCTTCGTCCGGCGACACGTTGCCGGTTGGGGCAGCAGTTCCAACTTCTCAAAGCAAAACTTATTTATTAAAGACGTGATTGAAATACAAGGCAGTGATGACAAGGTAGTTTAAAGAAAAGGCAGTTTAAAGAAAGGCTGTTTAAAAAAAGGCTGTTAAAAACGGCCGAGCTTGAGACTCGGCGCGCTCGTCCAAAATCGTTGTTTCCCACGGGTTTTAAACCCTTCGATACTTGGGCGGAGCTTTACCAAACCAGCTCTCGCCCAATCTGAACCAATAGCCATGCAATGTACAAGTGGGCGGAGCCCAGTGGACCCCGCTCCTCCTGGAACGTGCAGGGCGCGTGACTCCGCGTACGCAGCTCGCTGCATGCACATTCCATCGATTGCCACGCATCGGATTGACAGCTAAGGAATGTCTTCCGCGGGACATGATCGCTCCTGGTAGCAGGTGCGGGGGGGGGGGGGGGGGGGGGGAGGGGGGGGGGGGGCATTGTCCCCGTGGGCTGTCGCGAGCCCAGTGGAATGCGCAGCTCGCTGCATGCGCATTCGATGCACCGGTTGCCACGCGTCGGGACAGAAAGGATTAGTGCCGCCTTTCACCCTAAGCGCGGGCGACATGCCTCGACGTACATTCCTCGATTCCCCCTCGGGCATGACCGCTCCTGGTAACAGGTGCGGGGGGGGGGGGGGTCCCATCGGCCCTGTGGGCTTCCACTTAACACCTCCCCACCAAGAATGTTGGGGGGACACTTGCTGTACACCCAACATACCGAAGCCCACAACAGCGCCAAGAATGCGGCCTTCTACAACATACAAAACGCGCGAAAGCAAAAGGGTCCGGGCCGTTGTACCAGCACAAAAAAAAATACACTTCTACATCCTACTAACAATTGGAAGAAGAAAAAAAAACATGCTAGGGAGGATACCTTCAGGCATGCAGACGCCAGCACAACTCTTAGTTACACATTTCAGTTAACAGGACGACAAGCACAAATCAGACCCTTTGGTAAAATCATAAGAAAAATCATACGTGCAACAACATTGCCATGAATGCGGGTTAAAGAAAACATACCACAGTTTTCATGAAGTTCTATGTACATCACAACACAATCCCGACGAGGGCAAGACACATAATAACACGGTGCTCTTCGTCAGAGACGGATTAAATATAATCACAACGCGAACAGTTCACACAGGACACAATTTGCCCACTGGCATGAAACTGTCCGATCACTTTCAAAGTCACTCGTCACGTTCCCCCACTCTCACTGCCCCATCGTGTGCTCGAGCCACAAAGAATATTTACGCCTATCGCAACCTGGCAGTGGCAAAGTGGGTTAAGGCTATGGCCATTATGCATTTGTCCTTATCCCCCAGGATCGAACATGTCTGTTCGCACGAAAGTGTACATTGCGCGCTTCAGGAAGCACCATTCTCGCATTCGTCCTGCTCTGGGGTTGTCTCTCTCATCTTCCTCGAAGGAGAGGCCGACCGTCTGCGCATATGGGGCACAAGCCTCCGCGAAAGGCTTTAATTGCTCGGGTCTAGAGAACCTCTTAGAACGTGGCATGGGCAACTCAATGAATTCGTCATCAGAGACCTCCATGTTCTCGATCTGCCTGTCGCCCAGACCCGCAAGGAGATCGCAGCATGGGTCGCGCTTCGCCTCTATCAGCGGTAGCGTAACTTCACTTCTCCCAGGGCATGAGGTGAATCCCCCGTCGTCACTGCTTTGATTCCCCTCATCTAGAGCCAAGCTTATTGCGGCGTTGAACGAATCTGAGTTCTCCGGCTCAGAACAGCCTAGCCTACCCAGCTGTGCGGGCTTCTCCGACGCCGTTGTAAATGCTGCGCATGCCGTTTGAACGCGAACGCACATGCCGCTTTCGCAGCTTTCTGCCTGGCATGCTGGTGCTTCAGCTGGCAACAAAAGGTCGCACAGTGCAACCGGGCCGTCCGAGCAGTTCATGCCGTTGCGCTCATCAGTGCCATTAACACCGCTAACAACCTGCTCGGCTGCCTCGCCAGAGTTGACCTGCACAGTTTTGTCATGCGTCGAATTTTTGCCGGCCACGTCTGTGGAGCTCACTTCCACCTCGGGAATAAACGGCTGCTTTTCTGTGTCGACAATTGAGGTTGACTGCACAACGTGCGGCTCCTCGACGCTGCTGATCGCTGCACTATCTGCAGGGACCCGGGATTTTTCTCGACTGCTCTCAATAAGCATCGATTGAATGCCGCTGCCGCTATCTTCTCTAATCGCCGCATCGATCAGCGCTTGATCAGTGTCGTTCACGATGATAGGGCATGGCTGTGTCTGTGCCGTCTTCGGCAGTACACGCGCCGCTCTCCGAGAGCGTTTCTGTTGCTTAATTCTCATCCTCTCCTGCCGTAGCTTCTCTTCGGCTACCGCCAACTGGCGCTTGAGGTCTCGAATAATGGCGTCGCCTCTCTCCTTTTCTATGGCCCGCTCGGCCTCTGACATTTCTGCGCGCTCAGCGCCATACTCGTACTCATATTCAAACCCATAGCCACAGCCACTTCGCAAACTAAATGTAGCCATTGTGCCTTGCGTAATTCTAACCTTACGGCTCAAGCACTCCCGAGGCAAGTAAAGTGAGAATGGGGAAACTCACTCCGTTGTCGGGCTGTCGGTCATGGCACTTGCTTCGTGGCAGCAGCAGGTCACGTCCTGAGGTGCAGAAGTGCGGCCGGAACCGAGAGCTCGCAGCAGGCTCACCACGTCCTCCCGGCCGATGAAGCCGCCAGCCACAGGTGCCGCTTAAGTCGCAGCGCTCCGCTCCGTCGGTCCACTTCCTCGCTGTCAGCGCTGACGTGGAGCCTTGACTCCGAGGCCTCGCACCAGGGTATCGCCTCACTTGTACCTTGGTCCCCGGGCTTCTCCCCAAGATTTTGTGCTCCGTCAATCCTCCGGAAGGTACTGCCTCCAACCGCTCTGCAGGAAGCCGCTCAGACGATCCTGGTCACGGCACCAGTTAAAATTTCCTCTGCCCTCCTACCGATGGGAACGGCAGTTAGCAGTACGAAGAGTACTTCAGGTCTTCGTCCGGCGACACGTTGCCGGTTGGGGCAGCAGTTCCAACTTCTCAAAGCAAAACTTATTTATTAAAGACGTGATTGAAATACAAGGCAGTGATGACAAGGTAGTTTAAAGAAAAGGCAGTTTAAAGAAAGGCTGTTTAAAAAAAGGCTGTTAAAAACGGCCGAGCTTGAGACTCGGCGCGCTCGTCCAAAATCGTTGTTTCCCACGGGTTTTAAACCCTTCGATACTTGGGCGGAGCTTTACCAAACCAGCTCTCGCCCAATCTGAACCAATAGCCATGCAATGTACAAGTGGGCGGAGCCCAGTGGACCCCGCTCCTCCTGGAACGTGCAGGGCGCGTGACTCCGCGTACGCAGCTCGCTGCATGCACATTCCATCGATTGCCACGCATCGGATTGACAGCTAAGGAATGTCTTCCGCGGGACATGATCGCTCCTGGTAGCAGGTGCGGGGGGGGGGGGGGGGGGGGAAGGGGGGTGGGGGCATTGTCCCCGTGGGCTGTCGCGAGCCCAGTGGAATGCGCAGCTCGCTGCATGCGCATTCGATGCACCGGTTGCCACGCGTCGGGACAGAAAGGATTAGTGCCGCCTTTCACCCTAAGCGCGGGCGACATGCCTCGACGTACATTCCTCGATTCCCCCTCGGGCATGACCGCTCCTGGTAACAGGTGCGGGGGGGGGGGGGGGGTCCCATCGGCCCTGTGGGCTTCCACTTAACAACTGGGGAAATCATGTTGGAGCTTTCGAACTCGGAGATTTTGAAAATGTGGCAAACGCCGCGGGCAATACGCATCTGGGCATTTGGCGCGAGGAATTTGAAAAGGGGCAGTCGTGCCAGGGGCTTCTGAACTCGGGGCTTTTGAAAACGGGGCAAATGCCGCGGGGCATTCGGCGCAGGGCATTTGACACGGGGCTTCTGACGTCGGGTGATTTCGTGCACCACCCGACCCCCCAGCCTCGGTTCGACGACCTGGTCTAGGAGAGTCAGCCTCGGAACAAGCGGCGGTGAGAAAGCACTGTTCACTTAAACGCTTACCCCAGTCAATGGGACAAATTTTGGCTATTTCGACGCATTACGGGCACTGGAGGGGTCGCTTTGCCTGTAAGCTTTACGAAAGCCCATGTATTTTCGCGCGATGAAGGCAAAATTTGTTGAGCCACAGCGCCTAGGGTAACCGTGTTTTCGAAATTCTAAAAACTGATATGGATGTTACTTACGGTGGTCGACACGCCTCTCAATAAATAAGGACACTAATATTAAATTTAAAAAGTTAGCTATTCAATATAGGCAAACAGTTAGCACGTCTTAGCTGTATTCTGATGCACAGTACCGCTGACAATGGTATGCCGCAGAAAGCGCTCTTCTAACTCAATTACCCTATTTTTATTTTAATTAAGGGCAGTCTTAGGTGGAACACCTGGTATACCATACCATAAAAGTGGCTCTTTGAAACATAATGGGTAAATGATAAAGAAACAATACCTGGAGCCAGAAATATGCCAGATTACACGTTAAAGGGCACTCCTTAAAGACATGGTCGAGAACCGCGAGCTATTCATAGTGCATGACACGACAGAGGACAACAGAAAAGAAACATGGAACACAAGACACAGTAGCAGTGTTACAGCATATGATGTTTGTTGTATGTGATGAAGTTTATTTTTGTCATGCAATCGTCCTCTGAAGGCAGTTATGCTATGCAAAACAAAAATAAACTCGAACTTAAAAAACACGCGGGAATTTTGTGCGCATTTCTTGCTTGAACCAAACTTTGTCACATACAAGCCATGCTCTAGCTCACATTTAACATCTCTGAAGCCTTACTAGCATGCATGCAGAATGCCCTCTATCCTGATTCCCAATTCACTGCAACTATAATCTACACTCTACAATCTATAATCACCTTTATCAATCCTGGAGCTTCAAAGCCATGTTCCAAATTAAAAGGCACACAGTGGTGTGTCCGAACCAATTCATTTGCAGTATTCGCTGGAACCTCTAAAAATTGAGGATCTTGAAACATGCCAACAACCAAGCCTGAAAGGCACAGCCTCCCACGACAGCATGGAAAGAAAGCCTACGTTATCCTGTTATCCTGCCCATGTGATAACGTGTGTAAGATTTGAGTCTACACACTACTTTAGCAGGAGTGGCCGTTTCTGGGCCTCTCAGCAGGCAGGCGCACGATAAAAAAAAAAATGCTTCCACTTGGGCGCACGCTGTACACAAACAAACGAAAAAGAAGCGGAGCTACGCGCACAGCAGCCCGCCGCTGCCCGCGCGCCGCTGTAGAAAAAAAAAAGTGCAATAAAAATGAAACGCGCCACTGTTAAGCCCCCTAGGCTAGCGTAATTTTTTTTTTCTCTTTAGTCCCGCGCCTCCTCTCCAGTGCGGGCGTTCTACACTGTGCGCGCGCACACGTGAGCGTAAAGGAACAAACAACCACAAACAGAAAGCGCAACCGCGTGGAAGCGTAGCGTGCTGGCACTGCTGGCCTCTGTGTCCAGGCTACATTCCAACCAGCATTCAATCAGAATGAACAACCAAAATTGTTCGTTACTACGTGTTTTCAACCCTTTCTCAAGGTAAAAGAAAAATAGAAGAACAAAATTCCTTTTCTACGCCCGGGGCGCGTCTCTGCGCCTACACGCACGTGCGCTTCCCACGTTCGAGTCAACGGAAAGAGGAGGGGGGGGGGGGGGGGGGGGGCGCAAAGCCAGCAGACCCCACCCCTGTCAACCACGCTCCCACTTGGTCAAAGTGCAGATATGGCGGCTGTACGCTCCTCGTAGAGCATCAGTCGACGGCTGCGTATTGGCATGGCGGTGCGGCGCCCCTGACCCTCGCGAGCTGATCTCTTCGTACACTCTTCGTTGTTACTCGCTCGTCTGGTGGAGACATTGCGGTCGGGTGTGATGAATGACATCGGACCTTGTCTCTACAACCTCATCTTCTCCCTTGCGTCCTTTCCGTCCCCCTGTTCCCAGAAGAGCACGTCCCGCCACCACCGTAGGGTTAGGGTGCTAGTAGGGTCAACAACCTGTTTTGTCCCCAAGAATGGGTCTCTCTGGCTAGCCGACGGAACAGCGGCGCTCGCCGCTCCGTCTAAAGCGCGTCGCCTGGCGCCCGCAAAAACTGGCGCACGTGCATTCCAATGCCCACGTAGCGAACTTAAAATAGCCTCTCAAGGTCCTTCGGTATCATCAACAAATATAGAAATCTTTTACCTGTCTGGCTTAAAACATTCCTGTACTATTTGCTTATAGAATCTCGACTCCAGTATTGTTTGTTAGTTTGGTGCACCACGACAAAACAGAATACTACTTCATTCCTCTTTGTAAAAAAAAAAAAAGGCGATTCGTGCCATTTAGTGTTTAAGAACTGAAGATCACACGTTGCATTACTTAGTAGATTCCAAAATACTTCGTTCAGAAGACATAATTTTACTTCGAACTGCTGTGTTTGTTTCCAAAGAAATAAAGTCAAACTTGAATTATTTCAATACAAAATTCATTAAACATGACGCATACTCCCTCAGACTCACACGCCCTCATACTCATACTCAGACTCATACTCCCTCAGTTTTTAATCAAACTCCCGTTCATTACACCTTATCTCAGGATTTCAAAACTATTCGTTCCTTTAAAATTATTATTAGACTTCACCTTCTTTCAACTGTTTGTCCTTGACATTTGTTTTAATAATTCCTATTTGCTCGGTGCATTATGTTTGATATACCTGGAACTATGGTTCTTTGTTATTTTTGCATTATTCAAGAAAAATTTCCCTTTTAATAAATGCCTTGGTTTCTATTTTAAATTGATACATGTATCTTTCTTTTAAACATTGCCCGCAGTGCTGCTGCTGCTGCAGTAAACGTATCTCTGCACTTGATATTTTCACCGGGTGGTGCACGAAAGCACCCGATGTCAGAAGCCCCGTGTCAAATGCCCCGCGCCGAATGCCCCGCTGCATTTGCCCCGTTTTCAAAAGCCCCGAGTTCAGAAGCCCCTGGCACGATTGCCCCCTTTTCAAATGCCCCTTTTAGTGTTGAGAGGCTGTCGGCGAGGATAGTGTTTTGATTGGGAAGTGGTGGCTTTTGTGTATTCAATGGCTTTGATGATGGCCACAGCCTCGGCCTCATAGTTAGAGCTGTATTCAGAAAGTTTAAATAGTTTATACTGTGTGATTCGATTCTTTTTTTGTGAGAACGTTATATGCTAGGCCACAGCATGCCTCTGTTTTCGATCCGTCGGTGTAAATATGCAGGTCTGATGGTGTAAGGGGCCCGGAAGAGTAGTTGATTTTGATGCGTTGCGTTGGGTGGGTGAGGTGGAGGTCCGTTTTCGTGGTGATGACTGAAGGGGGGATAGTGAGGGTGTCGTTTGTAAAGGAAGGGTTGTTATTAAGGGCGTTGAAAAGTGCGTTTTATCTTTCGAATATTGTGAATAGTGGGTACGTTTGCAAGTATTGGGAGGGCTATGTTAGGTGTTATTCTGAAGGCTTTGGTGATTCTGAGGGAAGCGTTGGATAGTTTGTAGTTTCCTGCGCACTTGTGATGTTTGTTTGTACCAGACTTGGAGTACAGAATGAAGCGTTCAGTCGCCCTGGTGTAAACGTCCTTTAGGTGTTTTGGTGCCATACCTCAAGTGTGTCCTGTGAATCGGCTGAGGTTAATTGTTAGTGTTGAGATTTTTTCTTGGATTCGTTGTGAGATAGGAAAGGAGAGTTTAGTATATTTAACTTTTTCAATATATCGAGGATATATTGTTTTTTTTTTCGGGGGGGGGGGGAAGGTTACATTTGTTTCCTATGATGGGAATTTGGCATTTGTGTGTGCTGAATGATATTTGTTTGTTTGTTGGCCATCTCTGTACTATGTCAATATTCTTTAAAATTATAAAGCACTAGAACGTCAGCACTTATCGAAAATTCGATTTCAGCGTAAGCGGTCGGAAAGTGAGGAGGGGGGGGGCGGTGCCCCCCCCCCCTGGATAAATGTTGGGGGGGGGCGACCGCCCCCCCCTGCCCCCCCCCCCCCCCCCCCTGTTCCGGAGTCCCTGCCTGCCTGTGAGAATAACTGCGATAACTGACATAGTAGATTTGCAGAATTTTTTCGAAGGCTTCAATTATCTCTCCGGTGTGTCGGATTCCTCCTCTCCTGATGACAGAATAGTTTTTAAAGGACGTACGGCATATAGTGGTGGTCTCCGCAGCGAATCTCAATATGACGCCCTTTGATCATTCTCTTCACACTGCACTGGTTTGCGCACAGGAAGTGGCTGATCCAGTACACTAGGTTGACCCTTTAATTACTAATGTTCTGATTGGAACATACGAATTAAAATTTTTTATTTGCCTTCAAGATACGCCTTTCTTTAAAATTTTTGTTTTCGCATCTGTATGATGGTTGAGGAAATCATTGCGACTATAAAATTTCGTATCGTTTTATTTAAAGACTGTATTATTATTGGAAAATGGACACATTTTTTTTAGCCTGTGTTGGAGCCGAGTGTTCGTGGGGCCCTTCCCGGCAAAAAGTTACAATCAACAAAAGGAAACAAAAGCACTGACAAACACTTGCTGATATCGCGACCAAACCACAGGTTAATTGAGCGTTATGTAAAAACTACCTGCGTCGGCGCGCGCCACCACACGCGTTTTGTGATTCCTAGGGCACGCCCTTTCGTTCTGTCGGGTAGGCTAAACGGGAACACAAAATACAAGGGCCACATTGCCGAATAGCTCGATTTTTTTTCAGATGGTGAGAAAAATTACGAATGGAGGGGTTTGTGAGTGCCTTCTTTTTCTCTTTTGGGAACAGCGTCATGCGGCGATACCTGACATGATTGCCGCCTCACTGCCCGTCGGGACGAGAGCCATTCACTGTTCCCGTCGCTTCGGATCGTAGAACTTGTTTGGGGACGTGAAAAACATTGTCCCTGGGGAGTTCAAGTATGTGCTATTGTAGACTGCTGCTCAGTAATTGATCTGTGACCACAGAATATCCCCAAAGCAACGAGCGAAGTGTGACATTCCTTGTGTGCTGCGAGGTTCCGCGTCCCACGGCGCGGCGTAGACGGAGACCCAGATGACAGCGGCATCATCAATTACCCAGCCATGCACTTTGAGTGACGACCAGAACGAAGGGACCCGCCGCCGTGACAGCGGCATCATCAATTACCCAGCCATGCTCTTTGAGTGACGACCAGAACAACCGGACCCGCCGCCGCCGCCGCGGGGAAACAGGCTTTATCCTCCCCAATTTGCGTGGCCGTTCCAGGTGCGGCCCTCCCGGGCACATTCCAGGACAAGGGAGCTGTCAGCGGGCCAGAGCGCGCCGTACCACAGCCGACGCTATGCGCTACCGCGAAGACAACATTCTTTCCCTCCTTCCCCTTTCGACGTGGGCTATCGCCGGGAAGGCACCCACAGCTTCCCGCCGTGCCTCGTGAACAAAAGCGCATTCCCAGAAGGGCCGTGACGGACACCTGTCATGGCGGACAGGCAGTACTCGCCAAGAATGTGGAAAGACAGGCGCTAGTGAATTAGCTCCGAAGAGAGAGCCTGTGTATACTCTCACTTGAGAGAGAGTGGTGGCGTTTTTGTTGTTTATTTAGTTTGTATTGTTAACAGACTCTGGGTTCGAGGCTAAGCCCAACCCAAGGGGTTGTCCCCATCTCGCATGTTATTCTGGATTGGAGAATTGATGCTTTGGGCGGGCCACTGGAAATGACCGCCCTTAGTCCTTTGTTAATCAAGTGCTTAAAAGCACATGTAAACGGATGCAGTCCAGTCTGAGCTGGGGCTCCATGCTTAGCATGTAATGTGATGCTACTTAGGCACTAACCTGCCCGGTCGATGAGTAAAGTAGTGCAAAGTTTGTTCTTTTGTAAATTCAGTTCTGCTTTTTCCAGTTTAACTCTCTGTATATGTATGTTGTAAAATTATGCTCTGCTGTCATCATCTACAGGCTCGCCTCCTGTTCATCTTCCAAGCCGAACGACACTAGAGGAAGGGTTTGTGAACCATCCTCGAAGAAACGGACGACTATTGAAATTCTACTGCAAGCACGCTCATGACGACATCGTTCGCCAAGAGGGCCTTCAGCGCCGAAGCCCGTCGGCGTGCAGCTTCTGCCAGCAACCGCTCGAGCCCAACTCCGGAGCCAATCCATCGCCCCCATGAAGTCGTCGGCACGTAAGCTCGGACGCCCCAGCCTCTGATGTATAATCTTAATCATGTGTAATTATTGAATATACCTGTCGTGCGCGGCTGGCTTGGACACATCCGGAGCCTCAAGTAATCACGTACGGAACGCCGCCTGTATGTGGACAAGAGTGCGTACGCTGTGATCCATTTCCTTTTGACTCCACATGGAACTAACGAGTCAAGCGGACGGCGACGGAGGGGAGTTCGGGGTGCGCAGACGACCCAGCTTGGCCGGGCCCCATTGTTCGCAGCCCGCTCCGAGAAGCAGCAACGAAGGCGCGTCACCTTTCATCCCTACCGCGGCGACGCTGCCCAAGGCCATTACCCGGGCGGCGGTCGTTCAGTGTGTGGCTAGGAGGCAATTTTGAAGACGCGTTCCTCATGTTCACTGTGAGCGCTTATCAGCTCCATATGACTGCCAGGCACTTCCTGTGCACGTGGGGCATCAGGAAGAATTGGGGAGCGGCGGCGCCTTAAGTGGCACGGCTTTCGACAATCTGTGCGGCCCTCGCATGCTCTTTAAGCGAGTAATCATGCCGCCCCGCGGGGGAGGATGGAGTGATCCGAGAGGGGAATTGTTAGTATTCGTGACAGTGACCTGTCCCCTCTCCCCAATCTTTGATTGGGCGTGTTTTGCGCTCCTCTGTCTCTTTTTCAATGTGTTTTCCTCTCCCATGTGTTTTATTGGATGTGTTTTCCTTTCCCCGGTCCTTGATTGGATGCGTGCTTGTGTTTTGACCTAATTGGTTGGTGTCCCCACTGAGGGCGGGGACTTAGGGATTAAAAGAAGACGTTTTGGTGGGACCGGGGGTTGATTTCGTCTGGTCACTCTGCGGATCAATCACTATGTACATAGTTGTTCTCCTTGTTGTACCTTCCGTTCTGTCTTAGCTATTTTATGTGTGATTAAACAGTTTACTTCCTGAAGTTCCACGAGTAATGTGACTGAGCAAGTTTAGAACCTCAAGACGTCGGCATCCAACAACTTCTACCTTTCCCCTTCGGGCTGACATCAAAGTAGAGAAAGGGGTAAAAGGAACGCAACTGGCGCAGTCGACAGGATGCGACGTCTTCCTACTCGAGGCAACTGAAGGAGGGCGGAAGTACAAGGCGGCGGACGAGCTATAGCGTGGCACGTCCAGAGGAGAAGATTTCAAGAGTGACAGCTGGTCAACGCCGACGTGACGCTGAAGGTCCAAGTCAGCGGGCAGCTGAAGGAACCAGGTGACCAGAGTCAAGGAGGGCGCTGTTGATCAGGAGGAGCCGACGACGACGCGGATCAAGGAGACGAGTTCCAACCGGGACCGTGCGGCGCAGCGACCAACTTCCGGGCCAGTCTTCCATGCTGGGGCACCGGCAGCCTCGTAAAGCGGAGTTTCGGTAGCCAGGCGAGTACCTTTCTGTTTCTGTCGGGTTTGTGCTTATGCCAAAGCCTTGGGTTTTGAGAAGTGACAGTGTTAAACAGAAAGAGATGGAGAACGGGGCAGGAAACGGAGAGTTCGCAGCCGCAGGTCAGGCAAATGAGGGTCCGACGCACCCTCTGACAGTTAGCGCGCCGGTGCAACAAATGACCGAGTTGCAAGTGCAATTACGAATTGCTGAACTAGCGGTGGAAAAGGAGCGGTTGGCTTTGGAAAATACAAGGCTGAATCTTAAGCAGAGCGGAACAGCGGGTGGGCTTGGTGAGAGCGAGGGAGCGAGCGGAAGAATGGACGAGGACAGAAGGTTGAAATTTGCTAACCTTATGAAAGGCGTCCTCACGCCGATGCCGCTTCAAGAAGCCCTGGTACCAGGGTGGTTCGAGGACGTAGAGGCCACGTTGGGGTCATACGAAGCTCTAACCCAGTGGTGGGCTGGACTAGTTTTGCCACACCTAAGCGAGAGGGCACGCATGCTACTCACGCGGTTGTCCGCAGAGGAAAGGAGCGAGTACGCACTCCTGAAAGCTAAAGTGTTAGACGGCTTGAGGCTCACTGCCGCCGAATACAAGCGTCTTTACTCATCCGCGAACAAAAACCCAAATGAGACGTGGGAGCAGTTTGCGGTACGCCTGCAGAACTACCTGGAATACTATTTAAACAGCTGTCAGGTAACTTCGTTAGAGGAGTTCAAACTGCTAGCCGTCGCGGACCGACTAAAGGAAGCCCTCAGTGCAGAGGCGAGAGCGCACGTTGCTCTAAATGATAAGCCAGGGTTCCTAAAACCTAGTGAGATTGTCACGCTGGCAGAAAACCACGACGAAAGCCGAAGATATAAGGTCGGGAAAGCAGCGAGCGCGGCGGTGGCGACGAACGAGGCAGTCGAGGTAACACAGCGCGACGGAACCCAGTCCCGACCAAACAACACGCGGCCCCGGGGACGTGGACAGTGTTTCCATTGCCACGGGCATGGGCACATCGCAAGATTTTGCCCGAAAAGACAAACCGCGGAAAAGCCAGACATGGGGGGCGGACGCGCAGACCAGAAATCAGTAATCGCCCGAATATCGGTCCCCTTGCATGACAGGGAGACAGTGCACGGCTCAGTGGAAAGGCAGCCCGCGGAGGAGAAGGTCAGCGCCGGAGAGGTGACATTGTTGAGTAGCGGGAACGCTATAAGTGCGCGCATTGACTCAGGGGCCGACATCACGGTCATCCGCAGGTCGCTCGTGCCGCGATATGAATGCGCGGGGGCAACAATAAAACTCACCGGGGCTTTCGGAAAGCAGGTTGTCGCGGAGCTGGCGTACGTACCCCTAGTAACAACTCAGGGAGCACCGCGAGTATCATTTGACCCGTCGGAGCGGGGCGTACTGTGTGCAGTCACAGACGAGCTTATAACGGGGATAAGCGCGTTAATCACTCCCGAAGACTATGAGCAGCTTCTGAGCGATCGTGTCCATGCGCAAGAACAGGGAGAAGCCGAGGGTTCTGACGAAGAAATCGAAGAGAGGGAGAAGCGGGTTGACGAGGTTCTAGCGGGCGCGGTAGCAGCAGATTGCAGCGAAGGGGAAACCGCGGTGGCACAGACGACGCGGCAACGGTTTCGCGAGGCGCAGATTGGAGACGAATCACTCCAGGAAGCGTGGGCTCAGGCTAGAGAGGGAACACACGGCATGGCGGTCCGGGACGAGCTTTTGTTCCACCAGGAGCCTGTTGCTGGGCATCCATGTACTCAGCTTGTCCTCCCAACCGAGCGACGCGCAGAGGTGTTAAAAATGGCGCACGACTCAGTGTGGGCAGGTCATCTCGGCGAGCGGAAAACGCTTCAGCGGATAAAGGCTTCATTCTTCTGGCCCGGGGTCACACGCGACGTGAAGCAGTACTGCCGCTCATGCCACTCATGTCAGGTGAAGTCGCGTGCACGCACAGCAGATCGAGTGCCGATCGCGCCGATCGCTAGACCAGAGGCCGCATTCCAAGTGGTAAACATCGACTGCATAGGACCGATAGAACCACCGTCAGCTCGAGGGCACCGCTATGCACTTTGTGTAGTGGACATGAACACCCGTTGGCCCGAAGTCGTGTGTTTAAAAGCGCTGACCGCTAAGGCCACGTGTGAGGCTCTTTTGCAAATATTCGCGCGCCTGGGAGTCCCTGAAACAGTGTGCTGTGACCAGGGCACAAATTTTACCGCAAAGCTTACACAAGAGCTTCTCAGAAAATTGGGCGCCTCTCCGAGGTTTTCCACGCCGGACCACCCTCAAAGCAACGGTCTAGTCGAGCGCTGGAATGGAACATTCAAATCCATGCTATTCCAGATTATTCAGGAGCACGGACGTGACTGGGATAGGCTTGTGCCATTCTTGCTCTGGGCTTACAGAGAGGTCCCTAATGAGACGACCGGGCAGTCGCCGTTTGAGTTAATGTATGGCAGAATACCGACCGGACCGCTATCCATTCTCCAAAAAACTTGGACGGGAGACTGGGCAGTACCAGATTCTTTGGCAACGCCGGCGGCAGAGTACCTGTCAGCTTTGCGCGAGAAGCTGGCCGAGGCAAACGCAAAGGCTAGTAACAACAGCACGGTAGCGCAACTCAGGTACACTGGACAATACAACTTGCGCGCTGTCGATAAACACTTCACAGATGGGCAGCAGGTGTTGTTGCTTGAAAGGGATGGCGAGGGAAAGTTGATGTCCAAGTGGACGGGGCCTGTGACGGTAATGCGGAAGACGCGCCCGTACAGTTATCTGATCAAGCTCGACAATGGCGCATGTCGGACTGTACACGCAAACAAGCTCAGAGCATACCACGCACGGGTGAATGTAGTAGGGGTGATATTCGAGGGCGACGCGGAGTTCGGCGACGTGCCCACGTTCCCCATGCGCTCAGTGCCAGGCGACGCGCTGCCGCCGGGTGCTCTCTAACATTTGAACGAAGCGCAGCGCCGAGATCTAGAGGCACTGATCGAGGAGAATGGCCAGGTTTTCAGCAGTAGGCCCGGCAAATGCACGCTAGGAGCGCACAAAATCGTGCTAAAGGAGGGTGCTCAGCCACGGGCTGGCCATGCGTACAAGGTCCCGATGGCGTATCGGAAGGAAGTGGAGAGGCAAGTAGATGAGCTCCTGGAGTGGGGACTAATATATCCCGTTGAGAGTCCTCATGCTCACCCAGTGGTTTGCGTCGCTAAAAAAGATGGGGGGCTGCGCCTGTGCTGCGATTATCGGAAGTTGAATGCGATAACCGAGCAGGACGCCTTTCCGATGAGCCTACCGTCAGAGCTGCTGTTCCGAGTAGCGAAGGCCAACTTCATCAGCCTAATAGACATGCTGAGAGGCTATTGGCAAATATCCCTTGACGAGCAGGCACAGGCCCTCACGGCATTCGTCACTCCGGTGGGGCAGTACGCATGGAGGGTCATGCCCTTCGGCCTTCGAAATGCGAGTTCGACATTTCAGAGGGTCATAAACCAGGTACTAGCACCGCACCGCGAGTACGCATGCGCCTACATAGATGACCTCGCGATTTATTCAGACACCTGGGAGGAGCATTTGAGGCACGTTCGGGCGGTGCTCGCTTCGATCGCCGCCGCCGGGTTCACCGTGAACGCAGGAAAATGTCATTTCGCGAAACGAGAAGTCGAATTTTTGGGCCATGTGGTTGGGTCGGGGAAGCACAGCGCTAATCCAGGAAAGGTCAAGGCAATAGACGAGATGCCGAGGCCCCAAACAAAGAAGGAGCTCAGAAGCTTTCTGGGCTTAGCTAACTATTACCGACAATATGTCCCCGACTATTCTCGCGTCGTGCTCCCACTGACGAGCTTAACTAACAGGCGGACACCGCAGCGGCTCCCATGGGATGACGAGGCGCAGAAAGCTTTTGATGAGGTGAAAGCTTGCTTGAAGAGCGCATCCTCACTTCATGCGCCTGACCCAAGTAAGGAGTTCGTGCTCGCAACCGATGCTTCGGACTACGCGGTGGGTGCCTGCCTTGCCCAGTGCGATGACGAGGGCCGCGAGCAGCCTATCGCTTTTCTGAGCAAAAAGCTAAGCCCGGCTCAGACCCGCTGGGCGACTATCGAGAAGGAGGCTTATGCCATCATTTGGGCATTAGGGCGACTTGAAGTCTGGTTGTGTGGCGCACAAATTAGGGTCATAACGGACCATAACCCGCTCAAATATTTGACTCTGAGTAGTCCGCACAGCGCCAAGCTGACACGCTGGGCACTCGCTCTGCAGAGATTCGATATCCGGGTCGAGCACAAAAAGGGGGAGCAAAACGCTAATGCCGATGCAATGTCGCGACTCGTAGCTGTCAACTAGAGGCGTGGGGGTATCCGGGGCCTGGAGTTATGTCATTTATGGAGGTGTACCCTGAGGCTTTGGCAACGCATATGGTTCGGCAGCGGCAGGTGGTGCTTCTTCGGCTCCGGGCCCGCGGCACGTTGGTCTGTTTCGGTTTTCTGTGTGTGCTTCATTCCAAGATGTTATGCAGCACACTTGGTGGGGAGGTGTCGTGCGCGGCTGGCTTGGACACATCCGGAGCCTCAAGTAATCACGTACGGAACGCCGCCTGTATGTGGACAAGAGTGCGTACGCTGTGATCCATTTCCTTTTGACTCCACATGGAACTAACGAGTCAAGCGGACGGCGACGGTGGGGAGTTCGGGGTGCGCAGACGACCCAGCTTGGCCGGGCCCCATTGTTCGCAGCCCGCTCCGAGAAGCAGCAACGAAGGCGCGTCACCTTTCATCCCTACCGCGGCGACGCTGCCCAAGGCCATTACCCGGGCGGCGGTCGTTCAGTGTGTGGCTAGGAGGCAATTTTGAAGACGCGTTCCTCATGTTCACTGTGAGCGCTTATCAGCTCCATATGACTGCCAGGCACTTCCTGTGCACGTGGGGCATCAGGAAGAATTGGGGAGCGGCGGCGCCTTAAGTGGCACGGCTTTCGACAATCTGTGCGGCCCTCGCATGCTCTTTAAGCGAGTAATCATGCCGCCCCGCGGGGGAGGATGGAGTGATCCGAGAGGGGAATTGTTAGTATTCGTGACAGTGACCTGTCCCCTCTCCCCAATCTTTGATTGGGCGTGTTTTGCGCTCCTCTGTCTCTTTTTCAATGTGTTTTCCTCTCCCATGTGTTTTATTGGATGTGTTTTCCTTTCCCCGGTCCTTGATTGGATGCGTGCTTGTGTTTAGACCTAATTGGTTGGTGTCCCCACTGAGGGCGGGGACTTAGGGATTAAAAGAAGACGTTTTGGTGGGACCGGGGGTTGATTTCCTCTGGTCACTCTGCGGATCAATCACTATGTACATAGTTGTTCTCCTTGTACCTTCCGTTCTGTCTTAGCTATTTTATGTGTGATTAAACAGTTTACTTCCTGAAGTTCCACGAGTAATGTGACTGAGCAAGTTTAGAACCTCAAGACGTCGGCATCCAACAACTTCTACCTTTCCCCTTCGGGCTGACATCAAAGTAGAGAAAGGGGTAAAAGGAACGCAACTATACCTGTTTGTTTAAACTGAGCCATACGGTGTCTCTTTGCCTCTCCGTCCCGTGTGGACCTGCGCATTATGGGGGTCATCACACTGGTGTCAGGAGTGGGGTCTCAAAAGCAAATGTCCTCTGAATGCTGTGACATTCATGACTTCAAAATTGTAATCAAAAGGGAATCACGGGACTGATTGTGGGACTTTTACCCCCCCATTTGAGAGGCTTGAGGCACTGGAGGGCTTGAAAAAAAAAATGACTGTATCTGAGGGAGCTCCCACTCCGCAGCCGTCGCTCGGAGCAAGCATGCTGGCATTAGGAAGCGTCATTCCGACGTTTACGGGAGATAAGACAGGGGTTCCAATCTGCGATTTCTTTTCCATGCTAGAAGAGATTGGGAAAATGGGGGGATGGTCCGATGCTCAAATGCTGGGAATGGCGAGGTGTAAGATGGCAGGAGCTGCTCATGATTTTGCATGGCGAGACGAAAAAGTAAAATCCACAAAATCATTTGCGGAATTTAAGAAGCTCGCGTTTGAGCATTTTGACACTGAACCACGTCACGTGCGAGTACAGAGGTTCCGTGACGCCGGACAGATGGTAGGGGAGGACGTGCGAACGTTTGCGTCGCGGCTTCAGCGCTTAGCGCGCGATACGTTAAGCAGGGAGGAGGAAGGAGACCAGCTTAAGAAGAAATACGCGGAGGATATACTTAAAGAGGAAATGACCGCTTTGTTCGTGGCTGGTCTGCAAGACCCCGTGCGCCGGTTCGTGCTCTCGCGCAAGCCGAGCAATTTCGACCAAGCCGTGGAGGCCGCATTGGATGAGGAACAAAATGAGGCGTTAACGACAGCCGCAGCGAGAGTACGCGTCATAGAGAGAGCGGTGCTCAACCCTGAGGTTGCTCTCTTGACAGAGCGGTTAGATCGCTTAGAACAGCTGCTATCTCAGCAGGTAGAATGCCAGGTTGAAGCGCGCGCTCAACAGCGCCCATTCGCTGGAAACCGGAGACCGCCACAAAGCTACAGGCGCGGTATGCGAGATTTTGAAGAAATAGTATGCTTCGCTTGCCAGGGTCGCGGACACATCGCCAGGTTCTGCCAAAACGTGCGCCGTGGGGAGCCACAAAGAGAAGCAGGCGAGACACGCCCTAAGCAAGCCTACAGCGGGGCTCCAGATACCGAGACAAAAAACTAGTTAGTCCTCCCCAGCCTGAGGAGCGTGGGGAGGGAGCAGTAGATGATGAGGTGGTGGTAGTTTGTGTGGCCGACGAGGCATGCCCTGTTGTGCGTTGCAAGTTAAACGGTTGTTGTATGGAATTGTTGATAGATACGGGGTCAAAGGTGACATTGCTTAAGGAGAGCAGTTTTAACACGCTTCGAAGGAAGGGGGACCGCGAGGTGTTGGAAGCGTCTGGTGGTATGGCAACCAAATTTGTAGGCATAACGGGGGATCCTCTTGGCATAAGTGGACTCTACCGGTTACACTTCGTGTATATGGATGACATTATCATATACAGTGACAGTTTTGAGAACCATTTGCGCGATATTGAGCAGGTTTTGGTGCGACTAAGAGGAGCGGGTCTCAAGCTGAAGCCCTCTAAGTGCCAATTCCTCAAAAACGAGGTGAAGTACCTCGGGCACGTTGTTTCAGCTGACGGCGTGCGACCGGACCCTGAGAAACTAAGGTGTGTCTCGGATTTTCCATCCCCGACTAGCGTCCGCCAGGTCCGGCAGTTTCTCGGCCTGATCGGTTACTACCGAAGGCACATAGAGGAGTTCGCCAAGCTCGCTAAGCCGCTCACCGCCTTAACCGCCAAAAATGTCGCCTTTCGCTGGGACGAAAACGCGGAGAATTCTTTTGGGGCCCTGAAAAGGAAGCTAATGAGTGCACCGCTGTTGCGCCACCCGGATTTTAATTTGCCCTTCGTTATGGCCACAGATGCGTCAAAGTTCGCAGTTGGTGCCGTGCTATCTCAGGTTATCGAGGGCAAAGAACATCCCGTTGCTTTTGCTAGCCGACAGCTGAGCCCCACAGAGCAAAAGTACGGAGCTACGGAAAGGGAGTGCCTCGCCGTTGTCTGGGCAGTAAAGCACTTCAGATGCTACCTTTACGGCCGCAAATTCAAGCTAGTCACAGACTGCCATCCTCTGAAATGGGTGATGAGTGTCAGGGACCCTAGCTCGCGACTCGCTAGATGGAATCTACACCTGCAGGAATACTGCTTTGAAGTTGAGCACAAGTCAGGAAAGACACATCTGAATGCTGATGCACTCAGCCGCACAGCTGCCGTGGCAGCTATAGATGAGTTTGTCCCCGTAGTCGACCCCGCCGAATTACGCACAGAGCAGTGCAAAGATCCTGACCTGAAGCGAATAATCGAAAGCTTAGAGGGCGCACCGTCTCACCCCGAACAGCTAGGTTATTTCATTGACAAAGACGGCACCCTGTGTCGGCGCACGAGGCCAACCAGGAAAGGGAGACCAGAGAAAACCGCTTGGGAGAGAGTCGTCATACCTCGGTCGTGGACAGAAAGGGTTCTTCGCGAGTTTCACGATGCGCCATGCGCCGGTCATTTTGGCGTAGCAAAGACACGCAGGCGTGTGGAGCGTTTGTACTTTTGGAGTGGCATGCGACAGGATGTTAGAGACTACTGTGCGAAGTGTCATTCCTGTCTCGAAAGAAAAACACCCAAGGGACGAAGACCAGCTCCAATTCAGCCGTTCTCTGAGGTTTCGGCTCCCTTCGAGCGGACAGGTATGGACATAATGGGCCCATTGCCCACGACCACTTCCGGAAACAAGTACATTTTAGTATTTGTCGATCACCTTTCAAAATACGCGGAAGCGGTAGCACTCCCAGATCAGAAGGCAGACACGGTTGCAAGAGCATTTGTCGAACAGATCGTGCTCCGACATGGACCCCCGAGGCAACTCTTGACAGATCGGGGAACGAACTTCATGTCGCAGCTAATGAGGAGAGTTTGCGAGCTGCTTAAGATCGCTAAGAAGCAGACAACACCGTACCATCCGTCTTGCAACGGCGCGGTGGAGCGACTGAACCAAACCGTGGCCGGGTTCCTGTCGCATTTTGTTTCGCGCGACCAGCGGGACTGGGACTTGTGGCTCCCGTATGCAATGTTTGCCTACAATTCCGCAGCACACGAGAGCACGGGCGAATCGCCATTCTTTCTTCTCTACGGCCGAGACCCGGACCAGCCTAGTGAAGTGCCAGAGGGCCCCCGTCGTGTCCCATACGCTTCACTGGACGACTATAAGGTTGAGCTAGAATCGCGCTTGCAAGTGGCGAGGGACATCGCAAAGGAGTCCTTAAAGAAAGCGGCGAAGCGCAGGAAGGAGGTGCACGATCGCAGTGCTAGAGACGCGCCGTTTGATGTGGGGGACAGCGTGTACATTGAAAACTGCCAAAGGCAGATTGGGCTAGCTCGTAAGTTCCAGACGAAGTGGAGAGGACCGTGCGAGGTTGTCGAGAAGCTTTCTCCGGTAAACTTCAGAGTCCGAGACGTGAACCGGCGTTTGATAAGGATACACGCAAATCGCCTCAAGTCGGCACCGGTTCAGTATTCACGAAATGAGGAAAGGGAAAGCGCGGATTTTGATGGGGACAGAAGTGAAGCGGGGCGCGCAGATAGTTCGCAAGAAACGCCCTCTCCTGCATTTGTTCGGCAGGCGCCCGAGGTGACGGCCGGAATGCCACCGGATTTACTTCATGCATTGCTAGAAGAAGAAGCGCGCGAGGTTGCCGCGCAGATAACGCCAGGGGAGGCTCCTGCCACGAGCCCTCGCGAGTCCCAAACCAGACAAAGGGTCACAGACTTACTTAGTATGACTCATGAAGGCCGATATCCGCTGCGAAATCGGAAAGCTAAGTCGGACTAATGGCGTAAACAGAGCGGAGTTGTGAACTGGATAGAATTGTGTAATGCCACAGCTCATAACATTGCTATGTGCTTATGTGTTAAGTTATCGGAGTTGGTAGTTAAACCTTTCTGTCATTAAGTAACACCTTCACAGGAGAGCATGCGGAGCGCATGCAGAACCTGCCCTACTTCCTTTCGTTATCTATATTTTTGTCTGTGCCGTGATCGTGCTAGAAGTGGGAGCTCCTTTGTAACTGTGGTAAATTTATTTCGTCCAGTTTGGACTAGAAAGGAGAGGCTTGGGTGCTGAGTTTCATGTTTATCTGTAAAAGAAGATCAGTGCTGCCCCTGGAGACGCCAGTTATGACAGCGGAGGCATATGGTGTTGTGCAGTGGTGTTGAGTGCAGCGAAAAGTGTTTTGTCGGACGCACTGTGCGAGGCGATTCAGAAAGACAAGGGGAGCTGCGTGGACGCAAATGTTCGGAGAACATTCTTCTGGAGGGTGAGCGAGTGTGACATTCCTTGTGTGCTGCGAGGTTCCGCGTTCCACGGCGCGGCGTAGACGGAGACCCAGATGACAGCGGCATCATCAATTACCCAGCCATGCACTTTGAGTGACGACCAGAACGAAGGGACCCGCCGCCGTGACAGCGGCATCATCAATTACCCAGCCATGCTCTTTGAGTGACGACCAGAACAACCGGACCCGCCGCCGCCGCCGCGGGGAAACAGGCTTTATCCTCCCCAATTTGCGTGGCCGTTCCAGGTGCGGCCCTCCCGGGCACATTCCAGGACAAGGGAGCTGTCAGCGGGCCAGAGCGCGCCGTACCACAGCCGACGCTATGCGCTACCGCGAAGACAACATTCTTTCCCTCCTTCCCCTTTCGACGTGGGCTATCGCCGGGAAGGCACCCACAGCTTCCCGCCGTGCCTCGTGAACAAAAGCGCATTCCCAGAAGGGCCGTGACGGACACCTGTCTTGGCGGACAGGCAGTACTCGCCAAGAATGTGGAAAGACAGGCGCTAGTGAATTAGCTCCGAAGAGAGAGCCTGTGTATACTCTCACTTGAGAGAGAGTGGTGGCGTTTTTGTTGTTTATTTAGTTTGTATTGTTAACAGACTCTGGGTTCGAGGCTAAGCCCAACCCAAGGGGTTGTCCCCATCTCGCATGTTATTTTGGATTGGAGAATTGATGCTTTGGGCGGGCCACTGGAAATGACCGCCCTTAGTCCTTTGTTAATCAAGTGCTTAAAAGCACATGTAAACGGATGCAGTCCAGTCTGAGCTGGGGCTCCATGCTTAGCATGTAATGTGATGCTACTTAGGCACTAACCTGCCCGGTCGATGAGTAAAGTAGTGCAAAGTTTGTTCTTTTGTAAATTCAGTTCTGCTTTTTCCAGTTTAACTCTCTGTATATGTATGTTGTAAAATTATGCTCTGCTGTCATCATCTACAAGCTCGCCTCCTGTTCATCTTCCAAGCCGAACGACACTAGAGGAAGGGTTTGTGAACCATCCTCGAAGAAACGGACGACTATTGAAATTCTACTGCAAGCACGCTCATGACGACATCGTTCGCCAAGAGGGCCTTCAGCGCCGAAGCCCGTCGGCGTGCAGCTTCTGCCAGCAACCGCTCGAGCCCAACTCCGGAGCCACTCCATCGCCCCCATGAAGTCGTCGGCACGTAAGCTCGGACGCCCCAGCCTCTGATGTATAATCTTAATCATGTGTAATTATTGAATATACCTGTTTGTTTAAACTGAGCCATACGGTGTCTCTTTGCCTCTCCGTCCCGTGTGGACCTGCGCATTATGGGGGTCATCACAGAAGGAAGAATATGACGCGCTCCCGGGCAGTTTTGCTGCATCTGAGCGGCGCGTGCCGGCGCGGTCCGGCGCGCGTCTCCCACCCGGTCTGCCCTTTCCGCCGCGAGGGGCGCGCGCATCGCGTATGCTGGATGCACGTGGCTGGGAGCTGCAGCGACTACGTCCGAAGCTCAGTGCTTTTGGTATTTACACTTGTATACATGCTGTCGGGCGGTAGTTTTAGACCGAGTTAAGGGTAGGGAGGCCAGCGGAGGTGTGTGAGAATAATTTTTGGCGGGTTTTTACGTTGCGAAGGGTCGAGGGCTATCGGCATAGGAATTTTGGCGGGCTTTCACAAGGCGCAGTCGGCCGGAGGATGGGTCGGCAAGCTAGGAAAGTGAAGGAGGACGAGGACGGGGAGTTAGTACAGTGCCAGGAGTGCGACCGTTGGTGTTACTTAGATGAGACTGGGTTCGGGAGCTTAGCCGAGGCGGATGAGGCTAGCTTCGTGTGTAAGATGTGCAAGCGGTTTGAGGACGCCGTTCATGCGTTAAAAGGGGAATGGGAAACTGGGTTTAATGCACTTAATGCGGACCGGCAGGTCGAACGAGAGACACGGATTAAGCTGGAAGCTCAGGTCGCCGATTTGATTAAAAAGGAGGAGAATAATGCCGCCCTGTTGAAGCGAATGGTGGGCGAGATTAAAGAAGAGCGGGAAAAGCGGACCCAGCTAGAAAAACAGGTTGAAGCGCTCAGGTCGCGGCCGGCTGGGCACCTCAGTTCGGAGAAGTGTCAGGTGGGGGACGAGGCTCGTCGATCGTACAGTGCTGTAGTGCAGCGAGCATTGAGTGAGAAAAATGAGAACGAAATGAAAAAGGTTAAAGCGGGCATGGAAACTCGCGACAATAGCGTACAGCGGCAGGAGAGTCAGCTAGAGCGATCCGGAGGCCAACAGATGGAATTAGGAAGCGAACGTTTGGGGCGCAGGAGAGTTCTGGTGGTCGGGGACTCGAATGTAGCGAGGGTTGAGGGAGGCGTTCTGACGGCAGTGAAGGCAGACAGGCGGGTGCAGGTGGAGGCTCAGTCGGGAAAGTGCATGGTGGATGCAATGGCCAGAGCCCGGGAGGTGGTGGTGGGCAGCATGGATGGCGAACACCTTGTGGTCATCCATGCTGGTCTCAATGTTGTACTGCAGGGGAGGAGCCAGAATCTTGAGACGCAGTTGGAGGTGGGGATGCGTAGGCTTAGAGAGGCCTCTGAGAGTGTGGATGTGACCATATGCACAATCTCAGAGGTCCAGAGGCAGGCTCGCGAAACGGAAAGGAGGGTCGTGGAGACTAATCGGGTAATTAGGCTATTGAGTCGACGACTAAGATACGAGGTGATGGAGGTCAACAGGGAAGTGTACGAGGTTAGGCCCCAACCTTTTGCACAGGATGGCATCCACTACGGTGGTGCCACTGGCAAGAAGGTGGGTAGTAGGATAGGTCGCCAGGCAACAGCTTTTTTTGGGGCACCCAGAGCTCTGAAGGAACCAGTGTAGAGAAGGAAGAATTAAGATCAAACGGACAATGGAACCATAGGGGAAGAAAGAGACGCAAGCGCCAGGGCCAAGTTAATACAGATATAGGTTTCATTAACATGCAAGGTGGCAGGAATAGACTGAAATGGGAGGAAATAGAAGAACAGTTAAGACAGGAGGAATTAATGGTATATGGTTTAGCGGAAACACATCTTAGAGACATGGAGCAACCACCCTGTAACCCAGACTACGCATGGGAATATTGCAATAGAACAGAGGGCAGCAGAAAGGGAGGTGGAATTGGGGCATTCATTCATAAAAGTATGAATTTTCAAAGGGTTAGACTGGGATGCAGGGAACATTTATGGCTAAAAGGAACAGTGGCAGGCAAGCAAACACTCCTTGGCTTTGTATACCTGTGGATCGGGGTTAATGCCAAAGAGGAAAACAGGAAAATGTTAGAATGTATTGCAAGCGACATTGATGAGCTAGGAGGACAGGGCGAGATAATTATATTAGGCGGCATGAATGCACACATAGAAGACCTGGATGGGTACACGGATTCGACAGGAAGCATGCTGCAGGACATGTGTGACAGGCATGATTTAGTTGTATGCAACAGCACCGAGAAGTGTGAAGGGCTCATAACATGGGAGACGGGGAGTCTGCACTCGACGATAGATTATGCACTAATGTCACAGAGGATGTATAACAGATTAGGGGTAATGAGCATAGATGAAGATGGTTCCAGAAGTCTAGGTAGTGACCACAACCGTATCAAGTTGAGCTTCAGAAGAAAAAGCAATGTAGGACTGAAGCAAGATGAACAATCAGGGGGAAATTTGTACTCAGAAAAGCAATTGGAAGTAGCAGCCAAACAAATCGAGAAAGTAATTTTTGAGGATAGTGAAACAGAATGGACTTATACCAAATTAACTCGATTACTGGCGCTAGAGCTAGCTAAGGTGCGAGTAAAGCTAAAAGGGAAAAGATGCAAACCCAAGAGTTGGTGGGATGATGAGGTCAAGAGGGCAATAGAAAAGCGCAAGGAAGCATCCAGGGAACACAGATATTCCAAGAAGAGGGGGGAACCAAAACCCGAAGTAGACAGAAAATGGGGTACCTTCATAAAGTGTAGAAGGGACGCATCCTATTTGATTAATGAGAAAATTAGAAGAAAGGGTGCCCAATGGATGTCAAAAGTAAATAAAAAGGATAGAAAAGCAGCCCAAAAATTCTGGAAACATCTAAATGCAATGAGTAATAAAACTAGGCTAATACAAAGGTTTATTGTTACAGATGAGGGTATTCGACTAGAAGGGGATGAAGCAATAAAACACATAGGAACAAGGATGACGGAAAAATTTTCAGCAAAGCACGTGGTACATAATTTATCGAAGGAGGATAGACCGGTTACAGCAATAGCTTCACTTGAGCAAGGAGAGTGGGAAAGGGCAGAGAAGAAGGTTCCTAGTGGCACATCAACAGGACCAGATGGTATCCCGATTATGTTGATAAAGAAGTTAGGACCAAAATCCAAGCAAACATTAATACAGGTAGTGAACAAAATGATAGTGGATGAGAAAGTCCCCGATGAATGGCGATTAAGTAGAATGAACATGATATATAAGGGAAAGGGGGACAAAGCAGACGTAAGTAACTATCGCCCCATAACAGTGACATCTGTGGTTTACAGGGTGGTGATGCAAATTATAAAGGATAGACTGCAGGCTTGGGTGGAGAACGAGGGGGTGTTAGGGGAACTACAGAATGGGTTCCGGAAACAAAGGAGGTTGGAGGACAATCTATTTTCATTGACACAGTGTATAGAAATTGCGGTAAAGGAACATAGGCCCTTATTGCTAGCATTTCTGGATATTAGGGGAGCCTATGACAACGTTACTCAGGAGCATTTGTGGGACATATTGGGCACATTGGATGTGGAAAATGGAGTAATTAATCTTTTAAAAGATATATAGAGAGGTAACAGAGTGCTCATAAAATGGGGAAAAATGTATCAGGGCCTGTAGAGATACAGCGGGGGCTTAGACAAGGATGTCCTCTGTCCCCTTTGTTGTTCATGTTGTACCTGCAAGGTTTGGAGGCCAAGCTAGAGGGGAGCGGACTAGGCTTCAACCTATCTTTTTCAAGCAAGGGGAATTGATTAAACAGACATTACCGGGACTAATATATGCGGACGATATAGTGATAATGGCTGACAACAAGGAAGACCTGCAGAAGTTGTTAGACATATGGAGTACAGAGGGAGATAGATTAGGCTTCAAGTATAGTAAGGAAAAATCTGCAGTCACGATATTTAATGAAGAGGGCGGCGAGCATAGAATACAGGAGTTCGTGCTAAAAGTAGTGAATGAGTACAAGTATCTTGGGGTGTGGATAAATAACAGTGTTGAGTATCTGACAGAGCATGAAAAATATGTAATGAATAAAGCTAGTAGGAATGCAGCTGTCATGAAAAATAGGGCACTGTGGAATTACAATAGGTATGAGGTGGTAAGAGGGATCAGGAAAGGGATGATGGTCCCTAGCCTGACCTTCGGGAAAGCGGTCCTGTGTATGAGGCCAGATGTTCAAGCAAGGCTGGAAATTGGGCAACGGGGAGTAGGGAGGTTAGCTTTGGGAGCACATGGCAATACACCAAATCAGGGGGTACAGGGTGATATGGGATGGGCGTCTTTCGAGAGCAGAGAGGCTAGCAGTAAGATAGAATTTTAGGAACGATTGAGAAGGATGGAGGAAAAGCGGTGGTCTAGGAAAGTTTTCAGATACCTGTATATAAAGAATGTTGACACGAAATGGAGAAAGAGAACTAGAAAATTGACAAGCAAATATCTGGACAGCAGTAAGGGTGCAAATCAGCAATTATCGGTTAAGAAAAAGGTTAAAGGAACAGAGAGAGCTTTGTGGAAAACAGGGATGCTGACGAAATCGGCACTGGAAACATACCGGACCTTTAAACAGGAAATTGTCAAAGAAAATATCTATGATAATTGTAGGGGAAGTTCTTTGTTGTTTGAGGCCAGGACTGGAGTTTTGCGGACTAAGACGTATAGAGTCAGGTACCAGGAGATAGACACTTTGTGCATTGCGTGCGGAGAGGAGGAGGAAACGGCTGAACACTTGATACTTTTCTGTAAAGGGCTTCACCCTACAGTGGAAGGCAGCGGGGCTGACTTACCCAAGGCATTGGGGTTTAGGGATAGTGAAGGGAAAGTGGATTTTAAGAGGTTAGAAGTAACCAAGCGAAGGTTATCTGATTGGTGGCTAAAAGCAAGACAGGAGTAAAATTTCACAAGACATGGCTAGGTGGCTTGAGCCACCGCCCGATGTAAATGGTTCAGCCGTATCCATCCATCCATCCATCCATACAGTTACTCCTGCATGGTGCCTATACTCTGCGCAAATCAGGATGAAAGCTCGAAACGGATGAGCGCTTATATGCCCACTCGACCAATCCATAAATTACGCGAAATCAAAGCGTATTTTCACACGGTCAATTAATTATGACAAGATTTTCCCGAGAAAGCTTCGAAAAGACTCATTTCTCTGGAGCGCCTTCGAAGGCACAGGCACTACACAAGTACGAGCACACAAACCACGCAAGCACACAAGCGTCCTTCGCAACGAAACAAGCGATCACAATGGTAATGATGTGCCACACCACAGCATACACAGGCCGATCAAACCAAGACCTACTGAACTAGAGACCTCTATCTCTATCTCCTGGTACCTGACTCTCTACGTCTTAGTCCGCAAAACTCCAGTCCTAGCCTCAAACAACAAAGAACTTCCCCTACAATTATCATAGATATTGTCTACTGCTCACGCCGCCTCGCGGCATAATAATGCAACTAAAGCTTATGAACAGTTGTACTATAGTGCCTAGAATATACTGGCTAGTGTGCCGAGCGCCAGCGCTGCGCAATGGGAGCAGGTGGCACCGTTTGCAATGAAAGCCCGCCGATGGCGGCAGAGGGCGCTGCTTGTCGGGAGGGTGCTCCCGCAGCAGACGACGCGGTTTTCTCGCTTCGGAAGGCAGCGACCTGGTCTTGTGCGTGCGCGATTAACCTGCTTGTGCACGAAATTTTGTTGACTGAGGCGCAGTGTATGTTGTCCTGTGTGGCTCCTTTCACATGAAAGTCGACGCATCCGCTCCTCCGAGCAGTTCTGTGGTGATTTCGTCGGTTTTGTGCGCGCGTTCTGTGCGTGCGTGTATCCGTTCTGCGTGCTTTCACCGTGTAGTCAAATCATGCACTGAGCTCTCGATTGTTTTTTTCCCGTGTCCACCACTAAACGAGCTACATGTGACTGCACAAAAAAGATGTCAAAGCCAAAGCGACAGTGCAAAGAGAAGACTTGCTTTGTGCCAATGTGTAAAAGCGGTTACCGCTCGAACAAGGAACGTGTTTCCATGTTTACTGCACCATCTGATGCTACGCGGCTTGCAGAATGGGAAAGAAACATCAAAAGAGAGGACAGAAGGCTGACGCCAGCTGCTGTGGTTTGCGAGAAACATTTTGAGAGCAGTTGTATCGAGCGCACTATCAGTGTCAGCGTAAATGGTGTTACCAGCGAGCTTCCCCGCGATAAACCGCGCCTGAAACCCGACGCCGTGCCTTCGATATTCACGCATTACCCAGAACACATTCTGCCTAAAGTGTCAGCTAAAAGAAAAACCAGAAATATGCGCCAGCAAGAGCCTCCAGCAAAGCGTCACAGGCGTGCTGCGTCGGAAGCCTCCGAGTTGTGCTCAGGCATTGATAATGCTGAATCGGTGAGCATGGAAGCATCTGACACCAACAGCGGAGCTGCAGTAACTGAAAAGTGCACCACCCCACGCTGTGTTTCTGCAGAAGGAAGCGCTGGCGAAGCGCAAAATGCTGGTGACGAACGACCACGAACAACCAACGATCGTCTCCATCCATTCTCCAACGTCGCTATTCCAGTGACATGGATGAAAGTGCCATCCGTGACAGTCGATTCATTAGCGTACGCCTATTGTGAGACTGAAAAAAATAACTTCGCTAACCTCTTCATTGAAAAGATGGTAGCATTTACAAAGCCATTACTTGATGGACAATCAGTGGTAGCCACGGTTTACCTCAGGGGAAGGGAAAAGTCAAAACACATCGTCACAACTTGCGAAGAGGTCGAAACTTTGATCAAGGAAGTTACCTTGACAAATCTTTGTGATGGATGTGGCATAAAGCCGGCCTCAGGAAAGCACACCTCCTACAAAGGCATGATTTTTTCTGAGAAGTGTTCATTATCTGTGAGGTCTGAAGGTGAATCCTGCGCTTTCTGCAAATACCAAAGGATTCTGGCTCAAAACCAAGCGTGCAGAAAAAAGAAAAGCACAAGTGAAATTGCCAGAAAATCTGATGAAAAGAAACAGTGCAGGAACATTTCTCGAAGCCTGTCAAGAACCAAGAAAAGATTGGCAAATGCAAGGATACAGGTGGCTCACAGGAAAGAGCGAAATGAGGCTCTTAGTGAAGAGACATTTAACAGCAAAATTAAATCTCTTCCCTCAAAGCAGCAGCTGGTTGTAAAGAGTTGTTTCCTTGCTGCAAGGCGAAAATCACACAAGGGAATGCGATACGATGATGAGTGGATTTTAGAATGTATGCTGATGAGGATGCGAAGCCCGAAGTTGTATGAACATCTCCGTAGACAGTCTATTATGGTTCTGCCAGGGCGAACTTGCCTGAAAAAGTACCTACAGCGCATCAAGGGTGGCTTTGGCCTCAGTACAAAGGTCTTCGATGCCCTAAATTAAAAAAGCAAAGACCATGGATGCTTACAGTCGTCACGGTGGCCTCGTCATTGACGAAATAAAGCTTTCGGAGCACCTAAATGTGAAATCAGCTGGTGAGTATAGCTGCAATGAATTCTTGGACCGTTCTGTGTATACGGTAAAAGCTCTTTGATTCAAACCCCGCAATGCGAAAATCCGCATAATTCGAACTGCCGGCGCGGTCCCGGCCAACGCTATGCAAGTCTATGGCGTTGCACGCTCGCTGTTTCGGAAACTACGGGTCTCGCACTGGTTAATTCGAACGGGCTCCCAAAGGAGGTTGTGTACATACAGGTATCGGTTCGGCAAGCGGTCGTCCAAATAGCCCCCCTCAAAGCTGAATTCTGTGCTGCAGAATCACTCGCTCACCTCTGACTTGCGCTGAATGGCAGGCGTGATGGCGGACGGACGGCCTCATCTACAAGAGCGGACACACTGATAGTTTCGATTTTGCTTTTCTGAAACGTACGCCCAACCGCACTAGCCAGCCAGCCAAACCCAGCTACGCACCGTTTATAGCGTTGGTTGGCTGTTTCGCTAATATTCCCTATCCACATTTTTTTCTTGCCGCTTCGGAGCTGCTGAGCAATGCCGTATTCATCTCCCGTGAATCTTCCGCGCTTGCGGCGTGCGATGCACTAGCGGCAGAGCTCCACCGCTAAAAATAGTGACTGTTGCGCCGTTCTCATCTAAAATAACAAGCAACTACTACCAAGTCTTTCACCAAATAAATTTACCGCGATGCAAGCGGTTCTTGTCAGTTTTTTTTTTTCGGGGTCATTCGATAGTTCGAACTTAATTTCAGACTATGCGAACATTTTTTCCGGTCCATTGAAGCACGAATCAGCGAGCTTTTACAGTATGAGAAAAATACGATGTTCTGCTAAGCACTACAATATTGCTCGAGCCGTGCAGTGCTCTGGTAATATTCGATCGTCAAGTCTTTTAGCACGTGTTTCTTTTTATGCTGGTTTAGCACCTTTGCCATATTCTGATCTGTGTTGAGAGATGTCTGCGCATAAAACAAGGTGTTTTTCCTGTGCTTTTTTTTTACAATTCAGGTGATATTGAAGGCTTTGTTGACCTTGGAGGTCATACACCTGCTGACCAGAAGAATGTGCTGGCAGACCATGGGATGATTGTGCTGTTTCAGCCATTTACTGGTAAACTTTTTTTTCTCTTGGTTACAGTTCGCAACTTTATACGTAAAACGCACGTACATTTGTGAGAGATTACCTTTCCGCAGGAAAGTGGACGCAAATCCTCGGTGTTTTTGCCTCAAAGGGCAATGTGAAGGCCCCAACACTGGCGAAAATCATTTTGGAAACCACAGTCCTTGCGGAAAAGGCTCGTCTGTTCGTGGATTGCATAACATGCGACGGCGCCAGCTGGAATAGGAGCATGTGGCGGCTGTTTGGAATACAGGGTAAGGCTGTAATTTCACGCAAAATGCAAGATTGTTTAGAGTGTGCATGGTGCTAGTGCAGATTTCATGTTTCTAATGTTTAAATATTGTGATGAAGAAACTGATCGCAAGTTGTTTTTTTTTTCAAAGGTTCTCCAAGCCACGTTCGGAGCAGCACCAAACACCCAGTGGACCCTAAAAGGCAGCTCTATTTTTGTCAGATTTTCCACACCTTTTGAAGAATGTGAGAAATGGATTTGTTGGGAAAGGATACCTGACACCAGCTGGGCATGTTCACATTGGTATTGTACTAGCAGCCTTCAAAGCGGATCGAGAAAATGTTACACTGAAAGTTATGCCAAGCCTGACAAATGCACACCTTAAGCCAAACTGCTTTGAAAAACTGAAAGTGGACATCGCATTTCAGCTCTTCAGCGACCAGGTCATCAAAGGACTTTTCATTTATAGAGAACACATTGAAGCCTCACATAGGACCGTGCAGCCGACAGTAGATTTCGTAAAAGAAATGAATCGCCTGATTCGTGTTATGACATCGCGAACAAGCGAGAAGGCACTCAAGCCTGACAGTCCAAATGTGCAATTTCTGAAAGGCTTCCTAGAGCATCTGCAGGAATGGGAGCAAACTGCAAAACCAGCTGGTGGTGGTTTTCTTACAGAAAGCACGTCTGCTGGGCTAATGGTTACCATCGAGAGTACACTTGGCTTGTGGTCCTACCTGACGTCGACTGTGGGTTTCAAGTATCTTTTAACATCCAGATTAAGCCAGGATAAGCTTTAAAACCTTTTTGGTATAATTAGACAGTCGTCTGGCTGTAACGACCATCCGACAGTGTCACAGTTTCTGATGACTGTGAATTTACTCGCATTCTACAACCCGGCAAAGCCACCTAGAGGAGTGAACTGCACCCCAGACGTAATCAAAGCACTGCTGAGCCCAAAGGAGGTGTGTGAAACTACGAGTAAGTTCCTTTCAGACAAAATAGATGACCTTCTTGACCACGGAAACGTCAGTGAAGCTGGAGATGTAGTTCAAGCTGTCGTGTCTAGCAGTGACCATGCATCGTGCATAGAGAAGAAGAGCCACAGTGCTTTGATCTACTACACTACAGGCTACGTGGCAAGAAAGATCATTGCTTAGAACTGTTGTCCACAGTGTGCGGGCTGCCTATGTGTAAGCAAAGCTGAAGCAAGTGCCGACGCCGCTTCGTACTTTACTAGCCATTTTGACAATAGGGGCCTAGTGTACCCCAGCCAGAGCTTGTCAACTGCTGTAAAGGCCATGGAAGATGCCTTTACTGTGTTTTTTAGTAAAAACAAGCTCCATGAAATGAGTTTAGTTGAATTTTCGAGTCAGCTACAGACACTGTCTTTTCCTCAACTTGGCTGCTCAGAGCATGAAAAGGCAGTTTTATCTACCGTTGTAAAGTTTTATGTTCTCTTAAGGTTTCGTTTTTTTTTTGTCAAGGGCCTCAACAAAGGGAGGGAAGCGCAAAGGCAGCGGCATAAGTTTCTAAAACTGCGTCGCTGCCAATAAATGCTTCTCATGTGCACATATGGGCCCTGGCTGCTGTACTTCTGTAACATGTCCGCGATTGATATTGCACGCGAATAAAAACGAGTGTTGCACGACTGTGTTTCCTGCGTTATTCACATTGCATGTGTTTACTCGTTCGCAAATGTAGTACGTACACAGCGAGAACACCTAAATATAACCCAATAAAATTAACCGAAGCGTTTCGCCTACTTTATTAGAGAAAATGTTACCGAAAAAGTACTCCATATATATATAAAAGATATTTATGTACAGCACAAGTTTCGTGATTCGAAACACGAAGTTGTGCTGAATTTCACAGCAGCTTTCGCGCAAGCGACAAGTGCTAAATGTGCAGCTCCTCGACAGAGAATCAAAACAAACCCTGAAACCTATAGTCAGCTGCCTCCATGACAGCTTTGGTCGATTACAGCTGAACGAAAGCAAAAATGCACTAGTCCTCTTGCCGATGTTGCGAGAGCGTTGCGGCTCGGCGGCACCCTCCCGACTTGCAGCGCTCCATGCGGCGGCCGTCGGCATTCATCGCTCGCGGTGCCGCCAGGAAGGCCACGGTCGGCACACTAGCCAGTAAATTCTAGGCACTATAGTCTGGCTCAGGCTCAGCTTCGTTCTTCGGTTGTTCCCTTAATCTTATGAACCACTAATCTTACGAAGTGAATTTATAAAATGAAAATTGAACGTTTCTTTTCTCAATTTATTTATGCTGTTAACTCGCTGGGAGAGAGAGTACTCCCTTGAAGCCTCAAAGGACGAACTCGAGCTGCCTTGTTTCGAAGCTCCTTTGAGCTAGGTGTCCTTTGGTGCGTCCGTGTGGCAGCGCGCGTTCGTCCTTAGAGTAATGCAGCATTAGTTCAAAGTACCTTTCTGGTACTTTTCTGGGGGAAAAGTCATCTCGTCCTGGACAGGAAAGGAAGCAACGAGAGCTATATTTTTAGAGTGGTGCCGCCACTGCTGAAAAGGCGTCCGAAGCGGCGCCTAAATCCGCGCCCGAGGACAGTGCTCGCATACTTCTTAGCGTTGTAAACTCTGCGGAACCCACTGTTTCCTAGGCGCCGCGTCAGCTACCGTCAGGTCAGCAAGGGTGCTAAAGCTTTTAATCGCTACGTATCGGCTTTAACAGAGATCAGGGTGCAGCGGAGTTGTATCTGTGTGCGCTTGGAAGGCCTCCAAGATGTGTTTAGTGCTGAAATGCATGCTTGGCAAGGCAAGCCGATGTGCACATTTTAGGCAACGCGTTGCACCAGACTCTGTTGTTAGTCATGTTTGCATGCACCCGCGCACGAAACGAAACTCCAAAGCGCGGAATATCGAAGTAAATCTCTTCAAGGAGAACGCACCGAGTGTGCATCCCTTATTATCAACTTAAATGTGCAAAGCCGGGGGGAAAAAATCATTCTTTTCTGGCATTAATAACAAACATAAAACAAAGCGAACCCCCCCCCCCCCACACACACACAACATAATTTGATTAGAGCGTACCCTCACAAAATTCAGTGATGTACTCATATTTTGCTTCGTAAGCCTGCACGCATGCACTTTTGTGATGTAAGTGGCACATGTATTACTTCATAAAAATTACAAATGCTGTCAGCAATTTTGCTTGTTTGTCCCTTCCTAGAAAGGCATAAATTTTTTCTACTTGTTCAAGTGAATGCGTAACACTCACGAACACCACACAGAAGCAGCTACACTATGTGCGATGCAAGTAAGCACAACATTCTGTGAGGTGGGGCAAAATTATTTTCTTGAGCACTTACAGGCCGCCTCACCTCCCTTGCTGTCCACACAAGCAACACGAGTCAGGCAGCGTCTTGAAGCTTCTTCGTTGTAGAATAACAGTTATGCACCTACCATAAAATCAAGCAGCTCCTTTAGATGCCTGATCAAGTACAGTACAACAAGCTTCCAAGTAAGAGAGAAAGATATATGCCAGAAAAGGTGGAGAGGTCGGATAAGAAAAAGTTCCTTCACCTGTTATTCCACAAAGGAGCAGGGGAGGAACATAGAGGTAGAGAGTAAATATCGGTGGTGGACACCATATTACAGTAAGACGCATGCAATGTGCAAGGTACTTGCTTTATTTGCTTTGTTTTATGCGGTTTATGATCCCAAAGCGACTCAAGCTATGAGAGATGCTCTAGTAGAGAGCTCTCGATAATTTCGACCCCCTCGGCTTCTTTGCCGTGAACTGGCATCGCACAGTACACGGGCCTCTACCGCTGCGGCCGGGATTGAACCTGCGTCTTTGGGGTCAGCAGCCAACCACCATAACCACTGAGCCACCACGGCAGCTTTATTTGTATGATGCAAGGAACTTAATTTAATGTTCATGTATGCACACTCATTGCCTAGTACACGTAACACAAAGCCCGAACATGTGTTTTGGGGCCAAGCATTCCAGTTGATCTTGCACGCAGTATTTAAAGAGACAACTAAGTGGCACCATGAGCCGAAGAGCTGAAGGAGAACAAAAACATGACAGTAAACTTAAGAGCACTACAGACAAGGAGGAAATTAATTTATTTCTATACTCTGAAGGCCCGGAGGCATACAAAGAAGAGTGGGGGAACACATAAAATTGGTAACTGCTTTTTCGAATTTAATACAGCCAGATATTGCAGCAATAGAGGCAGGAACATGGCAGGAAAAACAAAAGCGTAAGATTAGACAGAAAATAGGCAAGACATTCAATGTTGATGTCGCTCACACGACAACATATGGGAGGCACCAATACAGACAGCGGTAGTGTTCTGGTTAGGGTACTATTAAGATAAAACTCTCCAGGATGCACAAAAAGCAATCTAGCCAGCAACGGTAGCCACTGGCTTTCGGTAGGTTTATTAATGTGTGCACCACGTAGGATGTATTCATGATAATTAATAAACCACAGGAGATTGTTCAACACGAAATAAATTATCCTCACAGCACCATACACAACACAGCTAAAATGAGAAGTCAGCAGTAGGAATTGCAACGATACGGTGCATGCACACCCCTACGTGAAGTCTTCACGCCACAGGGTTCACTTTTTAGCTGTGTAGTGGAGTATTCAAGGCACCCATCATGCTGTAAACTTCTGCAAGGTGAGGAAAACCCTTGTTTTAGCCTTTCAAGGCCCTTTAAGCTTCAAGAACACTGAGTGTTGCACTTCGGGAATCAAAAGCAGACCATGTGGCCTGAAGAAGAAGAAGAAGAAGAAGAAGACTTTATTTCCACCATGTGCAGTACACAGATGGAGGACGACGGAAAAAAGCCGTCAATAGGCGGCTTGACGAGTCCGTCGCCCCACTTAATGAGCAGCGTCTGGTCAACAGCAATCAATTCATACAGTCAAACAAAAGAAAATGAAAACACTTGATCAGTGCAGAACAGAAGCAAAACAGAGTGGTCCGAAAAATGAAATCCCAGGATAAGTAAAATCAGTTATCCATCCTCAGTAAACATAGAGCGAAGCTTAGCAGCGGAGCAAATAAATAAATCAAAGTTAGTAGACAGATAATGGTTTAACAGTGATGGTAAAGAATAACATAGGCGTTCCATGCCAGAGTTCAAACGGGGTGCAACGATTTTCCAACATCATCTCCATGTCTTGTAGCATAATATTGTTCATTCTTTTCTAAATATGCCAGAGTACCAAGGTTATGTATGTTATATCTTACTTCATATTTAAATCTAGTACTCAGACGGTAGAGATATAGTTTATGAGCCGTAATGACATGCGCTCTATGAAAAAAACCTGCAGTTGTAGCATTATAACCGGCGTTGTACACATGACGTAGGTATCGCTTCTGCATGACATAAATTTTTTGTAGGTTAGAGAATGTAGTTGTACCCCAGACAAGTTGGCAATAGTTAACATGTGAATAAAAGAGTGAATTATAAACCAATAGTTTAAGTTTTGTAGAAAGAATGTATCTGAGACGACCAATTACTCCAGTTATCCGAGCTAAATTTGTCACTAGTAAGTTCACATGAGTTTCCCAGGACATGTGAGCAGTAAATGTCACACCAAGGCTTTTGAAATGGTCAACAATGTCAACAGGACGAGAGTTAAAAATAATATCGGCATGAGGAAGGAGTGGCTTATTCTTTGCCCGAAAGATAACGGCTTTTGTTTTATTTGTGTTAATTGTCATAGAATTATAGGACGACCATTGTTGTAGTTGAACTATTGTGTCATTGCAACTAGAGATAAGTTGATCGATATTATTACCAGAGAAAAATATGCTAGTATCGTCTGCGTATATGATAAATTTGGCATCCTGGTTAATATTAACAATGTCATTTATATAAAGGTTAAAGAGCAAAGGCCCCAATATGCTACCTTGTGGGACACCACAAGCCAGTGGTAGGACTTGTGATCGAGAGTTATTAATTTGGACTACTTGTCGCCGGTGGGACAAATATGACCGTAGTAAATGTAACGCACATCCACGTACACCATAAATATCCAACTTATTCAATAAAACTTCATGATTGACCAAGTCAAAAGCCTTGGAGAAGTCAACAAATAAGCCAACCACGATTTTCTTGTTCTCAAATTGTGTTAAAATATATTCTTTTTGGTGAAGCAAGGCTAATTCAGTTGACATATTCTTCCGGAAACCAAATTGGTAAGGTGTTAATACATTGGAGGTTTCGATGAAATTCAAAACCCTGCAATGAATTATTTTCTCGAAAACCTTTGAAAAAATCGGCAATATAGATACAGGCCGATAATTGCCCAATTCGTTTCGATTCCCCTTTTTAAAGAGCACTACTACTTTGGCAACCTGCAACTTTACTGGGAATATAGACGTAGTTAAACACATATTAAAAATATTCGTAAGAACTGGTGCAATTACATCTGCGACGTATTTGACGGGTTTTATTTGAATTTCATTGATATCCCTACTGCTGCTGTTGTTTAAACTTCTAATTGTTGAAATCACTTCCTGCACTGTGACTGGCTGTAAAAATAAAGTTCTATCATTCCTCCTGTTCATATATTGACATGCGTTGTGGGAACTACCTGGTGTACTCATATTTGTGAAAAAAGTGTTGAAAGCATCAGCCAGTTCCGCCCCTTGCAAGTCCTTGCCCTTAATAGTAAGTTTGGACATGCAGCTCCTGCTATTACCACGGCGTAGTAACATATTTAGTTTGTCCCAAAGCAGTGCGCTCGGTGCATTTTTGACATCCACAAATGATGAGAAGTAATCTTTGCGCGCAGTGCACAATTTCTTGGTTAGTTTGTTTCGATATTGTTTGAAAATCGTCAAGTCATTAAGATTACGCGTGCGAAGAAATTTTCTGAACAGTCTGTCTTTTGTTCTCATTTGTTGGTAGAGTTCGTATGTTACCCATGGTTTCCGAATTTTCCTATTTCTTTGGCGCTTTTTTACAGGAAAGTGAACTTGGTAAAAATGCATCTAAAAATGCATCATAAGCATTGTCAGCATCGACCAAAGTCAGGACCTTTCGCCAGTCTACTTGAATCAATTCTTTTCTGAATGCATTGAGAGCCGCGTCAGTTACTGGCTGGTAAAGGTTTTCAGCAGGCGGATGTTTAGGAATGCTGGCAACATCTAGGCAAAAAAACACCGGAAGATGATCACTAATAGAACATGCTAATGCACCAGCTTTTACATCCGATAATACAAAATTTGTTATGAAGACATCCAATACTGACTGGCAATTAGTTGTTATTCTTGTTGGATTATTTATAACATTGTTAAACCCATTTGACAGCAAAATATTGGTAAAATTGGTACAAACAGGAGTATCAATACCCATATCAATGTTGTAATCACCTGCAGCTACCAACATGCACCTGCTTTCCGCAACAAACGAAAGAAAGCTTTCATAAAATTCAAGAAGTGTTGGAACATGCCCACTTGGCGGCCGATAACAAACCGAATACAGTACTTTATCCGCAAATAAAGATAAAACTTCGTAATCGGGAGTTACAATACTGAAAGCGTCTACTAGTTCGCAGTCCATTTGTTCTAAAGTTAGAACTGCAACACCACCACCGCGACCACAAGGTCGGTTGAGATAATGTGTATTATAGCCTTCCATTCTAAAAACATCACTCTCATTTTTGCTCCATGTTTCACTGAACATGACAACTGAAAAATTGAAAGAAAATTGGCTAAAGAATTCATCTAACAGAAGTGCTTTGTTTCGGACAGATCTGGCGTTTAAATGCACAGATTTCAACGCATGACGTCCCAAATGAGATACCACATTGTTCAAGTCATCTGGTGAATAGAAATCGTGTTCATCCATCTCTAGCTTCTCTGTTCAAGAATGATACTGGCCGGGCGCATCATTTGGGCAGAAGGCGGTCGAGGTCATCACGGCTTCTAACGTGAATTGCGTTTGCACCATCAGACATTCTCAAAAGAACCTTTCCATGCGTATGCCACACGTATTTAAAACCAGCTTCTTTGGCCCAGCTCTTTGTAGCTTGTAGCAGGTCTCTGTTGTGACGGGTCAAGTTTTCCTGGATGAAGATGCGTGGATGGCTATCATTTAGCTTGCTCTTTTTACTTAACCAAGATTCCCTTGTCGACTGCCTTGTGAAACGGACGATTATTCCGGGAATTTTGTCTTTCTGTGCGGGTAGCCTGTGTACCGAGGCAATGTCATGCTCGACCAAATGTGGCGTTTCCAGCTGGTCTGCAACTCCGTTTAGCACATTATGCAAGTTTTCACCTTGCACGAGAGGCACCCCATGGATTTCTAAATTAAGCTGCCTATTTCGGAATTCAAATTCGTTCACTTGCCGCCGAAGCTGAGCCTGAGCAGATTGGTTCTCATCCTCCTTCATCTCCAGTTCCTGTACCTGCTTTCTAAGTACCTTAATTTCATTTTCCTGCACGAAAATAGTTTTTTTCAGTTCCTCAAAAATGGCAGACATGTGCGTAACAGACTCCTCCATAGTTTCTACTCGAGCGGCGAGGGAAGGTAGGCATTCTAGCTTTAGATTAATAGATCCAAGGATAGCTTTTATATCCATGTCAGTCTTGTTTTCATCAGTGCTGCTACCACCTTGTACCGAGCTCCGGCAATTTTGGCATCGCCATGTTTTCTTTGCAGCTTCGGATTTTCCTTTGAATGACTTTTCAGCTATTCCCGCGCATTTTCCAAAATGGTATTCGTGCACACACTCAGAACAAGCTACACGCCCCTCATTTTCATGGAATGCTTCATCACAAGTGAAGCAGACATGGGACATTGTTTCCACTACAGCAGAAAACCACAATAGGCCCGGCAATACAGCAAAATATACAAGTCTTTGGCAGCGACAGCAGCACAAGCACCACTACGCGTACATTAAATAGGGGAACAAACTAACCTGCACAGTTGAAATAGCAGATCAAGAGATGTTCGCTGGATGCTGCCGTCGCTGCCAAATGACTGCCTCCCCGTGTGCTCTTGATTTATCCGTCAGGCGCGCAAGCGCAGTAGGGGCGTGCGGCGGTGATTGCTCCGGTGATCACGGCGGTGACGGTGTACGCGGCAGGGGCCTGGGCGTCACACAGCTCTCGGGAGCACTGTGCAGTTCGAGCGGTAGAAAAAGCCAGGCAAATCCGCTATGTCCGATGGATCCTTCACCGGGCAGCGCTTGACAATCCAGGAAATGCCAGTCGTATCTGCACAGTTGAAATAGCAGATCAAGAGATGTTCGCTGGATGCTGCCGTCGCTGCCAAATGACTGCCTCCCCGTGTGCTCTTGATTTATTCGTCAGGCGCGCAAGCGCAGTAGGGGCGTGCGGCGGTGATTGCTCCGGTGATCACGGCGGTGACGGTGTACGCGGCAGGGGCCTGGGCGTCACACAGCTCTCGGGAGCACTGTGCAGTTCGAGCGGTAGAAAAAGCCAGGCAAATCCGCAATGTCCGATGGATCCTTCACCGGGCAGCGCTTCACAATACGGGAAATGCCAGTCGTATCTGCACAGTTGAAATAGCAGATCAAGAGATGTTCGCTGGATGCTGCCGTCGCTGCCAAAATCTCGCTGCCAAAGACTTGACTACAACCCTGCAATTCATTACAATTGAAGACAGCTGGCGCACCATTAAAAACCAAAACAGAAATGCCAAATACGAAGCAGAACAAGCATTCCAATTTTTGATCTAGGTATTGTTTACAAACATACATACTGGAGCAGTTGCTATGCTGTAGTATTCTGCCAGAAAAATATGTGCTGCTACCATAAAAAGCACCCTATTTAGAGGACGATGGATGCTAAATGGGATTGAAATAAATAAATCAGTGAAAACTGAAGCAAACCCCGAGAAAAATGAGTTCGCAATGTACGCAGTTGTGTACAAAGTGCCCTAAAGGGTTGAATGCAATTTTCTCATGCATTTAGTCATTTGCATTTTTTTTGCCGAACATCAGCACAGCCACGCATGCACAGATAATTTTACACAGAGGTGGGATTGGACATTGGTGGCACTGGCACAGTTAATCGCAAGGGAAGGCCCGAGTACTGGGTAGACGACAAACTGGTGATCAGGATAGATGTAAGTGAAACTGGTGCATTTTATTGACTAAACAAATCAGCTGTAATACAACGGCAGAGAAAACTGCAATATGTTAGTGGAAATTGAGTGCACTCGAAGATATATTGCAAAAAATTTGAGCCCCCTGAAATATTAGCTTGTTTTAAAAAAAATTGCTTTGCTTCCAATTTCCTTTTGAAGCTCAAGCACAATTTCGGAGCAAGTCAGCTGTAGAACAAACTTCCCTTCTGCAAAGTATGACAACAAACATTTGTTTTTGATACAACAGAAAATTTCATGACTTCTGCAGGACATGTGATGACAATGACAGTAATGAGCCGATTACTGCTGCCACACAGCAAAAGTAGTAAAATCCCGCACATATCAGGGTCACAGAGGCAGATTTCTCCGGTAACAAGACAAGTTGCAATGTGTGAAAGAAGTGTGATGCGGTATATGTGCGCATTGATAATGCCCATTTCACGAAGTGCCAAATCCAGTAGATTCCTGTGTTGAATAAAAAAATAGCAATGCGTCCATTGATGCCCCAGTTTTACCAAAGAAACATAGGTTGAACAGATTGTCTGGAATTTTTGTCAAATTCGCCTAACAGCATTAGCAGCAGCCAGGAAGCAAAGTGCCAGCAACAAGGTTGGTAAAAGCAGGGCCTTACACAGCGAAACTGGTCGAACTAGCAGACAGCTGCCTTGTCTTTCATTCATACAAGCTTGGCAGATGGCAAACATGAAAGAGTTGCCTCACTTTTTGCTCAGAGGAAAACTAGTGGATTGCTGTATCACTACACATAGCATTTAAAAGCAACAGTAGAAAACAGGCACAGAGGCAATGAAATGGCAGGAGACAAAGCTTGCTTTGCTCTGTGAGCGCACACAGATGGCACATTAGGGACCCCCTATCGGACGAACAGTTGCCTACAAATTAGACTGCGCCCTGAGCAAGATGTGATAAATGACTGCATACACATCCCTATGTTTTGTGCATGTCAAGAAATTTCAGTGAAGCAGTAATCACGTCATGGAGCACAAACTTTTAACAGAAATCAAAGAGAAGTACTAGTTCAAAGCTCTGCTGGCAGGAGAAAAACATTTTGGTGACTTCCTCTGTTTCGCTGCACTAAAGCACCAACATGCACATTCTGCATAAAGAGAGCACACAGCAATGCAGTACATTAAGTATTAGCAACTGTTCATAGCGTTAAAGCATGTGTTTAAGCACACATCCGGCCAATTTGCAGATGGTAGGAGAAACGTTTCTTCTACGCTTCCTGTCACGTGAAGAACTGCAGCACTAGAGAAAAGCCTAGTCTACACATCAAACACACCTGTCATTACACACTCGAGTGACAAACTGAAAGTAAAATATGGTCCTGTTTAAAGAGCAGCACAAAAATCACAGACTTGAACAGCTTTCTTGCTGTGTGCAATGAAACTTGAAGCATAAAAAATGTTAAAATAGACTGATCATAGCATGACAACAGGTGAAAACTATGGCAGTGAGTCCTGCAGCTAAGTGCGGATGCATGCAATGTGTCGCACATTGCAAGTTGTGATCGCCTTTGAGAAGAATCCTGTTCCATATGTACAGCACTTGACACCTGTGAAGACATCCAATGCAACCCTTCCAAAGAATGATTCTTTGCTTGAGAAGCACTCTAGCTGAGAGGTGAACGATGTTGAACCTTGCAGCAGCATTCCTCAGCACATGACTTCCTAGGATAGCAGTGATGCCTCGAAGAGGCACAATATACACATGTCACCTGGAAGGCAATCAACACTGTCTTTAGTGCATGAGCTTGAGTGCAATGCAAGTTTCATACACACAAGAGAAAAGACTCAAATACGAGACATTACAGGGCTGTAATTATCAAACTAAAGTTTCACGCATGACTGTAACTACTCCTCAAATAAACTGCTTTTGTAACAGTTATATTTTATTGGTCATCTCTATCAAAATGATGGAGGAAGCAAAACAGAACTGTGAAAACAGCTTGACTACAGCCAGACTGATGGGTATAAATAATTATTACATATTTATTTTTATTGTGTTGCAGTGAAGGCAACTGCTACAAGGCACATTGTAGGGGAAGTCCAAGGTTAACTTTACTTCAGAATATTTAACTGCACTAAAATCTCAGAACACGAATGCTTTTGCAACTGCATTTATCAAAATGCAGATGCCAAGCCATTGTGTTTGTGTGCAACGAAAGAAAACCATAGACATGCAGACGCCCTACGATTCACCTACATCCGCATATTGTAGTAATCAGAAAACTCGAGTGTTTTACTTTACAGACAAGACTATTTTGAAATGCTGTTTTTATTTGCACAAGGCTTCTTCGCTTAATAGGCTACAAATAAATCTGCCATGAGATTCATAGCTGTTGGCATGTGACCAAAAAAGGATAGGAACATAAGGGACTTGTTATTACACACCCGAAGAAAGCCACCAGCCATAAATATGAATAACCTTGCATGCAGCCATCTGAAGAAAGTCAAGAGCAATTTTTCGTTGCTGTTTCCCTTACCTCTTTGATGCTCGAGACGATGTACCCGGCACATGTACGCTGCCTTGCTGACACTGCTGTCTTCAGAAACTGCCCTTATGCACACAGGCACTGATGCACACAGATGATGCACTGATGAGCACAGTCCCGCCGACAAGCCGAACACATTCTGGAAGCATGTTGCTCAGCCGGCAGACAACCTTTTGTGCCACCCTCTCATCACTCACGCAGTTGAATATCAGGTCAGCGACAGCGTGTAAATAGAGGCAAACACAACTAATTGGTGTCCAGACGTTCACAGCTACCGATCGCGCCTTGGAACACAGGATCAGAGTAACGGCCGGAGCACCTAAAATCCCATGTTTAAGGCAGACCAAGGTGCTCACGCGCTGCCTCTTGCCGCAAAGCTTCTTGCACAGCCACCACACCATATAACACTGGCCAGGGCGTCAAACTCACGAACCGTGCAGTCCTTCGAAAACACTGAGGCGCACTCACGAATGCCTCGCTTCTCGCAGCCCATGACAACCAACGGCAGCTACGGACGCCGCCATATCCGCGCTGTAGCAACCGCGAGGACCGATAATTTCTTAGCATGAGAGAAGCGTTTCAAACAGGAGTGCAGCTAGAGTCCTCACGCGGGTGTAAAATTACGCTCTGATAATTAAGGCTCTAAAAGGCTGCTTAATTAAGAGGTACCATTATAACGCCGTTTCAATGCTTCTACATTCAAAACAACCATGTTTATGAACAGTTTATTACTTGAAATAAGCGCCTACCAAACTACGGTGAGCTAACAGCCGTATAAATCAGTGTGGTCATAATTCGACTATGGTGGCTAGAACCCCTTCTAGCCACCATAATTCGACTATGTCCACCATAATGGGCCTTTTTCACGTTGCGAGAGCGACCCTAGCGGCGGCCGCCGAATCACAACTGGTGGTTCGGTCAGTCGGTTCGCGTCACGCGGTCAGCAGTAGTCAGTTTGGTCGGTTGATCATTTGCTTAAGTTTTCGCACTCATCCGAACGTCGGTATTGTTTCATTATGCTTTTGCCTTTATTGCTGTGAACATTTTCTTTCTGTTGAGCTGACAATGTTTTCGCCGATGGATTTTGCGCAATTTTCGGACGCGAGCAAGCAGTGGACGAACGATCTGACCTCTGTGCCGCCGGTTAGTGAGAATGCGATTGACGTGCACTTTGGCGCACAGAACCGGCAACTGCGGAAAGAATGGGCTTTCAAAGAGGCCAAATACATTCACCGCATTGCATGTTGCGTTAATCAGCACTCGTCCGAGGGCGATCTGCTGATACGGAGAGAGCGGGCGACAGCGCCGACGCGGCTATCATTCTTCATTTCGAAGAATGATGGCACGTAATCCGGATGGTCCAAGAAACGAGAGGGCATCCCTGCAAAAAATAAAACGTAAGGGGAATGCTCGTCAACCTGACCTTTTTCAGAGTTGTGCACCTTCTTCACTCTAATCACTGCAGTTTCAGGAATATAACAAACGGGAAGCAAATGTATTGAAAGCCCGGTCGTGATACAAAGTCGGGCGTGCTCTTTGTTTGATAACAAGGCTGAGCCATGGCTGTTGATGATGCGCAAACGATCTCACAGCATGATACAGCGCTGTGGAGGCACCGAGGCGCTTACTGACTGGCGTATTCGGCTGGCTGGTGAGTGAATGCACGAGAGTTCTGCTGAGGAATCCGTCAACTCGCATTCGCATAGCCCCTCCACTGAGATGGTCTGAAAAGGGCACAGTCCGCTGCAGCAAAATATGTCGAGGCGACTGCTTTCGCAGGAGAGTTGCTCCTAAGCGAAAGGTATCTGGCATTCTCGAGCCAACGTCGTCGTTTCCGCGAACATTGTGGTCGCGCACTCCCCTCGAGACCGGCTGTGCCACGGCGCGCGCACGTTCCCGTAGGCGTACTACATTCCTCTAACCTTTCACCCTATCTTTTAGGCTCCCTTCTACTCGGATGCGGCACTGATATTATAGGTAATGAAAGAACGGCGCTATCGAGTCACGGACGGCGAAAGCCAAAGACGCACACAAACGCTGTCCTTGCCTCGTCGCCGTCCGTGTCTCGTTCGCGAAGATCTTTTCTATATAAGCCAACCAGCCCGACAAGTTATACTGAAGTTATTATTATGCCCGTGGTGCTAGCAGACGGTCCCGCGCAGTTTCCGCTTATTTTTTATTTATTTCATAATACTGCGGGCCACTGCTTGGCCCAAGCAGGAGTGAACATATTGCCACCTGGTGTTCTCAGGTGGCGCTGAAGTGTCTTCGAAGACGTTGAAGTGTCTCGCGCTGGCTGGCTGGCTGCTTGCTGTATTCTGCTGGTTAGCGACCTGTCTCCCTGTTTTCCGTTACATATTTTGGTGTAGGCGCTGGGTAAAGATCCCTGTATATGTCTCATACTCCTCCGGATACCCTGGGCTCCAGTCCTTCGCTAGTGGACACCCCCGTGCACCGTGCTAGCCGGAGAAATCAAGGCCTACCTCCCGAACACGGGCTTTTGGAGTCTGCCAGAGCACCCACCCATCGACCTGTCATGCCAGCTGCTGCCTACTACACCTTGCAGAATCCGCGACTGCCCAAACCATTCCACGGCAGTCAGCTCGAAGACGTAGAGGACTGGCTTCTCGAGTTTGAACGCGTGGCCTCATTCAACCAGTGGGACGACGCCGCTAAACTTCGAAACGTCTTCTTTAGTCTCGAGGATGGTGCACGTACCTGGTACGAAAACCGAGAAGACGCCCTAACATCATGGCACGAGTTCCGCCGACGCCTGCTGGAGACCTACACCAGCACGGATCGTCGAGAACGGGCTGAACGGGCTTTGCAGTCTCGCATTCAGATGCCGAATGAGACTGTAAGCATGTACGTGGAGGATATGACTCGGCTCTTCCGGCGAGCTGACCCGGCCATGCCCGAAGATAAAAAGGTGCGCCATCTCATGCGCGGCGTTAAAGAGCAACTTTTCGCTGGCCTCGTGCGCAGTCCACCTGGGACTGTTGCTGAGTTTCTCTCGGAGGCGGTCACGATGGAGAAGATGCTCTTGCGGCGGTCTACTACCTACGACCGGCCGGTACTCGCCGCTTCACTTACAGAGCCGCTTCCTGCCTTCGGGGCTAACCCTGGTCTTCTCCGCGACCTGATCCGCTCCGTTGTGCGCGAAGAGCTCCAGGCGCTTTTCGGTGCTCCCCTGCCGACGGCCGGCTCTCTCGCTAGCCTGGTCCGCGAAGAGGTTCAAGCCTTGAGACCTTCGTTCCCGTCCGTTGACCCGCCGCCTTTACCAACGGAGTGCCGTCGTCCAACGTACGCTGAAGCCTTGCAACGTCCTGCGCCCTCTTCGGCGCAGTTTCCTCCGTCCAATCAAGGCTCGCTGTTTTCCGCACACCCCGACACGTACTACATCGACAATCGACGATCACCCCAGCGGAAGACGGACCTGTGGCGTGCTCCGGATCGGCGGCGTCTCTGCTTTCACTGCGGGGAACCCGGTCATCTGTATCGCCAGTGCCCGTATCGACAGCTTGGGCTGCAGGGGTTCCCTATCGACATGCCCCGTCCACCAAGAGGTCAACGACCCCGGGAGATCGAGGACTACGTAGCCCAGCAGCGCATGGCGACAATTCCCCAGCGGCAGTCTCGGTCTCCATCACCACGCCGACCTTCGCCACAGCCTCAAAGCTCCTCCTGGATGGCGCAGAGACGGTCGCCAAGTCCCCGCCGGGAAAACTAAAGAGAGCGACCTCAGGGGGCGAGGCCGCTGGCAATCGATACGAACAAGACCCCCCGACAACGCGAACAGCGACCGACCGCGATTTAAAGGCAACGACTGCAGTACCTGAACTCGGAGATCGATTCTCGTTGGATATACCCGTGCTTCTCGATGGCTATAAGGTTAGTGCTTTGGTGGACACTGGCGCTGATTTCTCGATTTTAAGCGGAAAGCTAGCGGCGCTTCTTAAAAAAGTAATGACACCATGGTCCGGCACGCAGATTCGCACGGCTGGCGGACATGTCGTAACTCCGCTTGGCCTATGCACAGCAAGAGTCCAAATTCGCAGCTCCACATTTGTTGTCAGCTGCCTAGTTCTACCGAACTGCTCCCGTGACTGTATCCTTGGCGTTGATTTTCTCCGAGAGTATGGAGCTATTATTGACCTCCGAAAGCGCACTGTCACATTTTCTACCGAGAAAGCTGATGTTTACTCCGAGGACTGTCCACGCCGCGCCGCCCTTAGAATATCCGCCGAGAGCGTTTGGATTCCGCCACGCGCCAGCGTTTTTGTGAGTGTTCACTGCGACGGACTACGTGAAGGGACAGCGGTCGCAGAGGGCAACCTGTCCCTTTTGCTCACCCACGGCATCTGCTCAGCGCGAGGTCTCATCCATCTCCGCGACGGCTGCTCTGAGCTCCTGGTGACTAACTTCTCTAACGAGCCCCGGCACCTTTTTCGTGCTACTGCCATCGCATTCGCCGACCCCTTAGCGGAGGTTTCTGAATGTTTCGCGTTCGAAGCTGTTAGACCTGTGCGCCCATCCCTTGACATCAGCCCGGACCTTTCGGTGACTCAACAGCGAGAACTACGTGCCCTCCTACTTGAATACTCCTCCTGTTTCGCTTCTTCGTCGAAAGTCCGGCAAACGGCTCTTCTCAAGCACCGCATCATTTCGCCCGACGATGCCCGCCCCATCCATCAGCAGCCGTACCGTATCTCACCGAAGGAGCGTGAGGCGATCCAAACGCAGGTGAAGGAGATGCTTTCAGATGGAATCATTCAACCTTCCAGCAGCCCCTGGTCTTCACCTGTCGTGCTGGTGAAGAAAAAGGATGGGACACTCCGCTTCTGCGTGGATTATCGGAAACTGAACAACATCACCAAAAAAGACGTCTACCCGCTGCCTCGTATCGACGACTCGCTCGACAGACTTCGTCGCGCCCAGTACTTCTCCTCCATTGATTTAAAGAGTGGGTACTGGCAGATAGAGGTCGACGAGCGGGACCGCGAAAAAACGGCGTTCGTGACACCCGACGGACTGTACGAATTTAAAGTGCTACCTTTTGGGCTATGTTCAGCGCCGGCAACTTTCCAGCGGATGATGGATACCGTTCTCGCTGGACTAAAATGGCAAACTTGTTTGGTTTATCTCGATGATGTCGTCGTATTTTCCGAAACCTTTGCCGAACACCTTGAACGCCTGAGGACAGTATTAGATGCCCTCCGATCGGCCGACTTAACGCTAAAGCCCGAGAAGTGCCACTTTGGGTACAAAGAGTTGAAGTTTCTCGATCACCTCGTGAGTGCCGATGGCGTTAAGCCCGACCCCGAGAAAACTGCTGCCGTCGCCAACTTTCCTGTTCCTGCAACAAAGAAAAGTGTGCAACGTTTTTTGGGTCTGTGCGCATATTACCGCCGCTTCATCGCCGACTTTTCAAAGATTGCCGCACCCCTGTACCACCTCACGCGCAATGATACACAGTTCGTGTGGGCTGCCGAGCAGCAGGAGGCTTTTGCCGAGCTGCGCAGACGACTGCTAACATCCCCTGTTCTTGCGCACTTTGATGAAGAGGCTGAAACCGAAGTCCACACCGACGCGAGCAACGTCGGCCTCGGCGCCGTACTCGTCCAACACCAAGGTGGCGTGGAAAGGGTCATCGCGTATGCAAGCCGCACGCTTTCTCGCGCTGAAACAAACTATTCGACCACAGAAAAAGAATGCCTTGCGGTTATGTGGGCAACCATTAAATTTCGTCCGTACCTCTACGGCCGCCCGTTCAAAGTAGTTACCGACCACCATTCGTTGTGCTGGCTTGCAAATCTTCGCGACCCATCGGGGCGCCTAGCCCGATGGAGCCTCCGCCTCCAAGAATTCGATTACACCATTGTGCACAAATCTGGCCAGACGCACGAAGACGCTGACGCACTCTCTCGCGCGCCCGTCGGGTTAGCGGATGATAGCATAGAGGACGAGAGTGGTTTTATTGGAGTTGTCAGCGCCTTAGACCTAATGACCCGCCAGCGAGCTGACCCAGACCTGCGACCTATCATTGATTATCTGGAGGGCCGAGCTTCTGTCGTACCCCGACAATTTTCTAGAAACCTGCCGGCCTTCTGTCTCCGGAACGGCATTTTGTTTAAGAAAAACTCCAGCACTGTTGACCGAGCGCACCTCCTCGTCGTTCCGGCAGATCTCCGCGCCGATATCCTTCTTGCTTGTCACGATGAGCCGACCTCCGGCCACTTGGGCTTTGCCCGCACACTTGCACGCGTGCGCCAGGCGTATTATTGGCCCAAACTTTCTCACGCCGTCCAGCGTTACGTCAGAGGCTGCCGCGATTGCCAACGTCGTAAGGCGCCTCCTCTCAAGCCAGCGGGCTTGCTCCAACCTATTGAACCCCCTCGGACGCCTTTTGATCAAGTCGGCATCGATCTTCTGGGCCCATTCCCTGAGTCATCGGCCGGTCATAAATGGATCATAGTCGCGACCGACTATTTAACAAGGTATGCGGAAACTAAAGCGGTGCAGCGCGGTACGTCATCTGAGATCGCCCAGTTTTTTATGCAACAAATCGTGCTGCATCATGGCGCGCACCGTCCCACGTAATCACTGATCGAGGTACGGCGTTTACGGCACAGCTCATGCGCGACGTGTTCGAGCTCAGTCACACGAACCATCGCAAAACTACTGCCTATCACCCACAGACGAACGGGCTCACAGAGAGACTCAACAGAACGATCGCCGACTTGATCGCAATGTACATAGACTCGCAGCACAAAACCTGGGACGACATTCTCCCGTACGTCACATACGCTTACAACACGGCCACCCAAGAGACGACCCGATTTACACCATTTCGTCTGGTCTACGGACGTGACGTTCAGACGATGCTGGATGCAATGCTTCCATGCAGCACTGATGACCACCCACTCACGCCAGACGCCGAGCAGTTCGCTCAGCGCGCCGAGGAAGCACGTCAACTTGCCCGTCTTCACATTCAGCGGCAGCAGGGCACGGATGCACGCCGCTACAACCTCCGTCATCGGCACGTCGAATACCATCCGGGAGACCAAGTTTGGGTGTGGACCCCGGTACGCCGCCCAGGCTTGTCTGAAAAACTGATGTGCCGTTACTTTGGACCGTACCGAGTTTTGCGCCGCGTCACCGAAGTGACCTACGAAGTTCTTCCTGACGGGACTGTGCAGCCTCAGCGTCGTCCACCCCGCTCTGAGGTTGTGCACGTTGTCCGCATGAAACCCTACTTCACGCGGTAATGGATAGTACGCTCAGTGTTCTGCTAGTTTTCGCGTGGGACACCTTCGCCCACCTCCCTTGTACATTTTTGTGTGCTTGTGCTGTTTTTTTTTCTCTTTCCACTGCCCATACTGCAACCCCGCTTTTGTTTTTCTTTTTTTTTGGAGGGGGAGTAATGCCACCTGGTGTTCTCAGGTGGCGCTGAAGTGTCTTCGAAGACGTTGAAGTGTCTCGCGCTGGCTGGCTGGCTGCTTGCTGTATTCTGCTGGTTAGCGACCTGTCTCCCTGTTTTCCGTTACAATATAATGTTACAAAACCAAAAGAATAAAGTTATTCAATATTAGCAGCGCACGGATACCAAAAGAATAAACCAAACGAATAAACTTATACAATATCAACAGCACACGTATACAAAACATACATATAATCAATATTAGCAGGTAAATAGACGATTTAACGCATCAGAAAAATTTTGCGAGGAAAAAACAGATTCCGGTAACGAATTCCAATCCTGCACTGTTCTAGGGAAAAAACTGTATTTAAAACTGTTAGTTTTGGCGAAAAGGGGAGTAAGTGAATGTTCAAGAACGTTCCGAGTCCTTCTCACTAGAGGACGCTTAATGCACTCCGGAAGCTTCAGTTTATTTTTACCTGTTGTACTATTAAACAAGAATACCAATCTATTATTCTTTCGGCGGACTTCTAGTGTAGGAATGTTATTTGACATTATTAACTGCGATGGAGAGTCCTCCCTTTTGTATTTTCCGTATATAAACCTAACCGCTTTCCTATTTACTTTTTCAAGGACCAGTATGCCCTTTTTCGTGTACGAGTCCCAAACGACTGAGGCATATTCAAGTAAAGACCGCACACAAGTTTCGTAAGCCAATTTTTTCATGTGTGCTGGGGCAGTTTTTAGCTTTCTTCGTAAAACCCATAGCTTCCTCAATGCGGATGTAGAAATATTAGTAATGTGTGACGACCATTTTAACTTACTGTCAAGTGTTATACCTAAATATTTATATTGCTCAACTTCCAAAATCCTATTACCGCGAATAAGGTAAGGCAGCAAACTTGGAGACTTTTTTCTAGTTATACGTAAGACAACAGTTTTTTCACTATTAAGTTCCATATCCCATTTAAGACACCATTCTTCAATGGCAAAAACTGCTTTTTGTACAGAGCTGTGGTCATATTCGGATGAAATTTGTTTAAACACAACACAGTCGTGTGCGAATAACTTAACAGAAACATCTTCAGGTACGACCGCAACTAAATCAATAACATATATTAAAAACAACAATGGCCCAAGCACACTTCCTTGGGGGACTCCTGATTGAACATTAACAACACTTGAAGCGGTCTTATTAATTTCTACATATTGCCGTCTGTCTGTAAGGTATGCTTGAACCCACCGAATGATAAAAAAGGCACACCCATACATTCCATCTTATAGAGAAGTTTACCATGGGGCACCTTATCAAAGGCCTTGCTAAAATCAAAGAAAACCACGTCCGTTTGCCCGGACATATCAAGCACCCGCGCAAAGTCGTGCACAGCCAGAACAGTCTGAGTAACTGTAGATAAACCCTGCCTAAACCCGTGTTGACAATCAGACAGAAGATTATGATCGCTCAGGAACTTTCGCAGGTAGCCGGCTACAATGTGCTCCAACATCTTACAGCGACTGCATGTTATGGAAACAGGCCGATAATTTGAAACTGACAGTCGATCACCTTTTTTATACACAGGAACCACACGTGCTATTTTCCAATCTGAAGGAAGTTTTCCGCATGCTAATGATAGTTTAAAAATGTCTTTTAGGCAACCTGATATTTGTTCTGCGTATCGCCTCAAAAATACATTCGGAAGACCATCGGGTCCAGCGGATTTTTTAGTGTCCAGTTTCAAGAGCATCGCCAGGACACCCTCACGAGTCACTTCAATGCCCTCCTCTGGTGCAGCCGCTGCTTTTATTTCATATTCATCTAATTCTGAAAACACCTCGTAGAAATACTGGTTAAAATTCTCAGCTATTTCGGCAGCGTCCGTGATAATCTTGTCTCTAACTTTTAATTTGGTAAGTGCATCTTTGGGTCTCCTCAAGTGCCGCCAAAATTTCTGCGGATCAGACTTTAGAAACTCTGCTAAAGTGTGCGAAAAATATTTAGTCCTGGCGCAGCTCACTTTTGATAACAGGTCATGTTTGATGTCTTTAAACAGCGGCGTTAACGTCCCATGCTTTTTACGATATCTCTTAAGTCTACGCTTAATGTGTATAATTTCACGAGTAATCCATGGATGTTTCCGCTTTTTAAATGTTTTTCTGTCTGGAACGTAATCCTTAATACAATGCCTAAGCACATTAGCGAACCGTTGCCAAGAGCTTTCCACATCACATGTAATCACAAGATTTTCTTCAATATAGTCAATAATCGCCACATCGTCAGCTCGACTAAATTCCTTAACTGTAGCAATATCGAGCGCGTGTGTTTTTGATTTTTCAACTTTCCAGGAAAAAAAAAACTAACTTATGGTCAGATATACCGGGTTCAATTGTAACCGTTCCTTCTTTAAATTTTTCGCTAATGAACAGCAGGTCAAGAATTGATGTTTCGCGAGTACATTCAGTAATTATTTGATCAAGACCAAGAGCAAGCATAACATCAAGGATAATATCGCTCGTTTGCGATAATCCAAAAGACAGATTGTTCCAATTTAGTAAAGGCAAATTAAAGTCACCCGTTACAATCACATTCTTGTTTCGTAGCAACAACAATCGATCATACAATTCACTCAAGAAGCTTTCATCAGCATCTGGGGCACGATAAACCGCACACAAATGAAACGCTGTTTCCTTCACTTTGATTTTTAAAAAAAGGCTTTCATGCTCAGCAATCTGGCTTTCGACGTCAACATCGACACAAGATTTAACAACAACAGCAACACCACCCCCTCTAGATCCTCGGTCCCGCCGGTATAACCGATAACCTGGTGGGACGATGTCATCGTCACTGATTTGCTCATGTAGCCAGGTTTCAGTTATGATGCACACGTGCGGATCCAAAGAGAGCAAACATTCTTCCAGTTTTTCTGTTTTGTTTACAGCGCTTCTAGCATTGAGAGAAACTAACCGCACATCGGACGTATCTGGCCATTAACTTTCAGATAAAGATGTGGTGTTGCGTTCTATCAATCTCCTAGAGTTTAGAACAGCATCCCATTTATAGAACCGCCCATCAACCTTCAACTTGTCATAAATCAAGGAAACCTTACTTCCAGCCTTTTTTTCAAGTTTTGCACTTTGCCAAAGATGCTTGCGTTTGCACAACGTTTCCGCGCAGTAGTCATTATCGATTCTAATGTTTTCTCCTTTTAGTTTAGACACATTGCTCCAGACTGCTTGCTTTTCCCTATAGTCCTGAAAGTACATTATGACAGGGCGATTAGAAGAACTTTTCCCCATTCTATGAATTCGAGCTACAGATGAGCACTGCACTCCCAATTTAGCGGAGAAAACATCATCTATAACTTTCCTGCGCAAATCCGACTCTGATTCAATAGGATCGTCCTGTACGCCGAAAACAATCAAATTTGACCTCCGACTTCTATCTTCTAGATCAAGCCTGGCTTGATGCCGTGCAAGTGCATCCTGCACACCATTCAAAGCTGTGCTTATGTTTTCAATTTCATCTGTTTTCATCCGCAGCTCTTTTACCTTTGCCTCTATGTTACTTAAGCGATCACCAAAGTTGCCCAGTGCTCTTTCTGTAGCCTCTAAACGAAGCCTAATGTCTTTCTGCCCCTCAATGAGTGTCTGAAACATTTCATCAACTGTTGGACCTGGATTCATCTCTATATCTCCACAAATTAGCAGCATACATGAACAATAGCAGCTATAGGCACAGTTCAGACATGTGCGTGGGTACGGCAAGAGAACAAGAAACCGATCGTCAGATCGTACGGTGCAAACATAACTAACCTGTACCAGGAAAAGACGTTGCATATTGAGCACCTTGCTTGCAGCGCTTTCGCCGCACCCACTGAAGACGGACGGGTGTGGCGCCGAATTTATAGGGCCAAAGGTCGATGACGTCACGGTCGACAACGTCCGATATCCATGCACCTGTGGCGTCCCCACGGCGACGGTGCTGCCCGATGTGTTATCTTTCATGACCAATTCTTCTGTTGAGACTTGATGAAGCTTGGCGATAGTCTGCGAAGGTGCATGCGTACTTGACAGCAGCAGGACCTGTACCAGGAAAAGACGTTGAATATTGAGCACCTTGCTTGCAGCGCTTTCGCCGCACCCACTGAAGACGGACGGGTGTGGCGCCGAATTTATAGGGCCAAGGGTCGATGACGTCACGGTCGACAACGTCCGATATCCATGCACCTGTGGCGTCCCCACGGCGACGGTGCTGCCCGATGTGTTATCTTTGATGACCAATTCTTCTGTTGAGACTTGATGAAGCTTGGCGATAGTCTGCGAAGGTGCATGCGTACTTGACAGCAGCGCAGGACCTGTACCAGGAAAAGACTTTGCATATTGAGCACCTTGCTTGCAGCGCTTTCGCCGCAGGTTCTTCTTCTACGCTAGCAAATGGACAACAGAGGCGTCGCACATTGCGCTTCGCGCTACAGCTTCTTAGAAAATAGAGTGCAAGAAAAAATAACAGGAGTTTTTACCTGACACAAAGTCGTCGCTGCAGACACGCGAGTTGGCTGTTGGCTGTCACGCAGATCCATCAACATTCACACGGCACGTTGCCTGCGCCCACTTTGCTGTTTTGGCTTCATGGAGTGATGCCGCAGGGAGTCTAAAAAATCTTGCATTTACTGGCTTTTTGCTAAAATAAAAGCATACCACGGCAGCGCATCGCTGAGGTACCTCGCCAGTGATTTCAGCAGACACGCAAAACTCAGAGTTGGCGACAGCTACGCAGCAGCGAAGCGCCGCTCTCGCGAACCAACAAGCCGCACCGCTCCAACCGCTCAACTGGCCGACGAACCTTGGACGAACCACCAAAAAACATGGCGGTCGCGCGCTTCCCGCAGTGCACTGCAAGCGCATGCGCAGAGTGCCACCATGAAAAAGGCCCATTCGACCATCTTGCGGCCGTCTCAAATTACGGTGGCCAAATGGGGCATTTTTCAGCTATAGCAGCATTTCCTTTGCGTCACGAAACGTCATTTTGACTTCACTGAATTACGCTTGCGTATCACGTGATTCACGTGACATTCCCCCAGCCAATCACATTCTAGGAAGCAACCCTTCACAGTACGAACTTTTTTCTCAAAATTGCTAAAACGAGCCAAGTTCTTTCTTTCCTGCCAGCTGTAGCTTCGTTTCCCCTCCACAGACACTTAAATTTACCAACATGGCACCAAGTATAACTGTGCTAAAAATCAGTCTTCAAGGACACGTCATTTTGACGTCACAGCAGAAAGCGATTTCGAAGCCTGACGGTTTCGCGCCACAAATTTTAAACTCGTGACTTGCACGTGATCGCCTTATGAGCCAATCAGAGAGACAATATGGCACCGAACGGCGGCCATGCGTATCGAGAATAGGCACCCTGGTGTCTAAGCTTGGCAATGCGCTCTTCTCTCTGCTCCGGCGTCTCCGCATTTCTCTTGGCCTTGCACTGCTCGATGTTCCTTGCCTGGACGGCTGACTGCCAGGCAACAATCTCTGTATCACACGACTCGAGTTTATCCTGTCTTTTATGCCGTTCAGCGTCGGTCTTGCTCTCTTTGGCCGGCATGGCAGTGTGGTTTCCACCGCCACATCACTACCACCCCCCTTATATATACTAGAGCACGACCACTCCTCCCCTTGCCGCGCATGCGCAATAGAGCGCAGCGGTACGGTGCGCCAGCTGAGTGCTATGCGTAACTCTGCTCCTCACGCATGCGCCGTTTCCTTGGCCGGAGGCGAGCGGCGTCTGCTCCGCGGTAGGCGCTCGGCGCACCAGCTGCGCGGCTCTGACGTCATTCAATTCCTCGCGCATGCGCAGAACTAGCGACCGATCGCCACAGCGAAATGGCGAGACTGCGGGCAATTAACCTCTCGCTACAATAAACCCCGGTGTTTTCACGACGGCATTTGCAAAGCAGAAGAAGCAGCGTTCCGACACAACGTGCCCTCCAAACCAGAGAATGCTTGAGAGTTGAAGGGGAGCGCTGAGGCAGGCGCTGTTTGACGCGGCGGATTCCCTGCCGGTGAGAATCGAAGCCGAAATCCAGGATGTTGTCATAGCAACGGTTTTCGAAAGCGAACAGCCTGCGGTACGCCACGAGATGCGGCGCGCCTCGATCGTGGTGTTCCGCAGCATCCCATGAACGCTCTACTTTAACTACGCAGATTTTGAGCCAGAGGTACACTGGGCTGCCAGTCGAGCATTTCGCGGTGGCTGGGATTACCCAGTTGTGCGCATGCGCCGTTACCATCGCAACCGGAGACGAGCAGCAGGTGCGGCGACCGCTTCGTCGCCTACTCGCCGCACGCCGCTCTATTGCGCGAACCGCGCGTCGCATGCTCAGCATTGCGTAAAAAAGGCGAAGTTTTAATGGGCGGCTCTAACAATGGGTTTGACAATGATGCAGAGAAGGAGAGGCCAGCCGCTCCTGAACGGCGGTACACGAGGTCTGTTAGAAAAGTATCCGACCTTTGGCCGAAGAAAAAAAAAACTGGCATAACTGGAGCGTTGGAAACGGAATAACCCCCAAGGTAGCCTCCTTGGGACTCCATGTACTTCTCCCCGCGGTGCTCCCATTGTTGGAAGCATTCTGAGAAGGAATCTTCCGGAACGAGTTTAGCTCAGTGGTCGTTGCAGCCATAACGTCCTTTCTTCTCTGAAATCGCACTAATTTCAACAGCCTCTTGATTTTGGGAAACAGCCAGCAGTCTCAGAGGGCTATATCAGGAAATTAATGAGCCTGTTGAAGTACTGTTGAAGTACAGTTCTGGTTTTTTGCCAAAAATTTAGTACAAGGTGCGAGGAATGTGCAGGAGCACTGCCGTGATGGATGCGCCAATTTCCTGTTGACCACAAGCCCGTTCTCTTGCGCCGCACAGCATCACGTAGGCGACGGAGGACATCCCTGTGGTGCCATATGGGAATTGTTTCACCCTGTGCTGCGTACTGGTGGTGTACCACTCCGCGGGACTCAACGAAAGCCGTCAGCATCACTTTGACGTTGTTGCGCACTTGGCGGGTGTTCTTTGGTCTTGGTGACGCGGAATGATTCCACTATGACGACTGGGATTTGGTTTCCGGGTCGTACCCGTACACCCGAGACTCGCCACGAGTGATTATTGTGTTCGATAAGTCGGGGTCACTGCTTGTGGAATCCAGCATGTCCTGTCAGAGTTCAAAACGAAGTTGCTTTTGCTCCACCGTGATCAGCTTCGGCACGAATTTCGCCGCAACCCTCTTCATTGCCAAATCTTGGATGATAATGGAATATGCAGAAAAAGTGCTGATTCCCACCTACGCCGTGATTTATCGGATAGTCACACGACGGAGAAGCCAACTCGAGCCGAGCGGCAAAGACGGTTACGAAGCGTTTACGAGCGGCGGCACGAGCCGAAGCGTTTCATGCGCGACACGTTCCCTTACGAAAGAAAAAAAAAATATGCCGCCACTATCAAGAAGACCTTGAAAAAACTCTGGTTAGCTATCTGGCAGCAAAATCTATCGTCCATGCGATGTATTTTTCGCGAATTGGTAGCGCGTCCCCGACTCTTCCAGGGGGAACGCTATCACGTGCATGTTCGAACAAGAGAACAAGAGAACAATGAGATCAAACAAAACGAAACGAACCGGTATTTATAAATTTAAGGAAAGGAGGCCAGTAAGAAACGCACACGCCAAGAAGAAAAACACACCCAGGAAGCGCACAACACTTCAGAATAAAAGGAAAGAGTTCACCAGGTACTGAGCAGCCAAAGTGAAGTGGGGATATCTTGCGGACAGGGCGAACGCGGGTCGCTGGCGATGCGTCGAAGGAATGGCGGAAGGGAGCCAGGTGGTAGCAGCAGCGGAGAGGAACACAGGGAGACGCCTCTGGTCTCCCGTCAACAGTCCAAACAACTTTGCAGGGGCAGGAAAAAATTCAATTCAATTCTTTATTTTCCATGTACACATGGAGAGGGTCGAGGGAAGAAAGCCAGTAAGATGTGGCTTGACGAGCCCCTCGGCCCCTACACACAGGGCAGTATGCAACATGAAGCGAAACATATGCAGTCAAGATATGTTATGAAACAGCAATAATAGCAAACAAAAGAACAGAAAGAAAATATCGCAAAGCGCGTCTGAGGCTACATCAAGAACGCCGTTTCATGAAAAGAATTCGAAAGAAGCAGTGAAATATGCATGTGACAATCTAAAATGTAGCACATACACTCTGTATATCTTTTAGGCATACTCGGGACACGTCAACATTTGCAGGATGAAACTTATTTAAAAGTCGGGGTAACGTGTTTGCTAGGCTATGGGTACCATACATTAGTGCGGCATGTTGGAACGTGCCACAATTCGCTATGTCTGTGTGGGTAAGTTTGTACTTTTAGCGAAAGGTGCGCCATGTAGCTCATGTGATTTAAATTTTGTTTTATTTCCTTTTTATACCTTTCAGCCAGCCTAACATGGTACATTTGAAATATTTTTACAGCACTGAGTTGGTTGAATAGATCGCATGTTTCTACTTCATAACCGACGTTAAGTACTACACGCAGAGCCTTCTTCTGCAGAATATATATTTTAATTTTATTTGCAACTGTGGTTGTTCCCCAAACTAGGTGAGCATAGTTCACGCGGGACATAAATAGGGAGTTATATAGGAGAAGCTTAACTTTGTATGGAAGCATGTGACAATGCCTGTTGATGATACCCGTGACACGAGAAAGTTGGCTAATGACAGCGTCAACATGATTGTCCCAACTGAGCTGACAATTAAAATTTACCCCTAATATCTTAATATTTTCTACAACCTCAATCTTTTCCAAACCAAGCATAAGATCGCATGGTGTCGTAACGCATTTATTTTTTGGTCTGAAGATAACAGCTTTTGTCTCAGTTGCATTAATTTTTAACTGATTTGTAAGTGACCATTCGTGCAGTGTCCTCAATGTTCTGTTTGCCTGGTTTATGCCTTCTTCACCTGTGACTGACGAAAAAATAAGTGAGACACCATCTGCATACATAACACATTTCACATTAGGGCATTCATTAACAATATCATTAATGCATAAATTAAAACGCAGAGGCCCGAGAATGCTGCCTTGAGGTACGCCAGCGGTTGCCTTTTTACCGAGGATCGGTGAACTGAAAGCGGTGCTCAAGATAAGTCGCAATAATTGCATGAACAGGACCTCTGGGACCGTAGTCAAACAGTTTTGCCAAGAGTCGGTTATGACTGATGTAGTCAAAGGCCTGTGAAAAATATACGAAAACACCTAGAGCAAGTTTCTTTTCTTCGAAACATTGCAAGATATACTCTTTCAGGCTGAGTAATGCGGTCTCAGTTGACTTATGTTTAATAAAACCAAACGGTGAATTTGCTATTATTTTGTGTGTGTCACAAAAGCATGCTATTCGAGTGTGAATGACTTTTTCCAATCCCTTAGAAAAAATTGGCAGCACTGAAACTGGTCTATAATTGGAAGTACAAAGTTTATCGCTTTCCTTATACAGAGCTGTAATTTTAGCAGTTTGCATGCGCCGTGGAAACACTCCGGATTCTAAACTGAGATTAAATATATGTGCTAAAACTGGGGCTAAAATATCCAATACATGCTTTACAGGCTGAATCTGCAAATCATCTATATCATGGCATCTGCTATTCTTCATATTTAAAAAAAGCTGTGAATACTTCAGTACATGTAGTTGTATTTAAGTACATAGAATTTTTATTGGGCCTGATGCGAGTCTCATATGTTATGTTTGAGCAGCTTTGGTATTCTCGAGTCACAAAATATTGGTTGAACGCCTCTGCTAATTCGCGTCCGCTTACTTTTTGTCCTTGAACAAGTACTTCTTGGGGAGAGCTAATCTGAGGTGTGCGTAAAATAACAGAGTTAATCTGGTGCCATAACTTTTGAATATCGCCGTTGCATGATTCAAATCTACCGTAGTAATACGAGTCTCTAGCACGCCTTAACTCTTTAGTTAACTTATTTCGAAAAATTTTGTACCTTATTAATAATTCCGGATTGAATGTAGTGATGAAGTGTTTGTACATTTTTTCCTTAGAGTGTATCTTCTGAAGCAGACGTGAGGTCATCCACTCCTTGTGCCCTTTCCGAGGTGATACGTGTGCATTGTATGGAAAATGTTCAGCATAAAGAATTTTAAATTTGTCCAAAAAACAGTCATAAGCAGCTTCTGCATCTGTTACAGTGAGCACATCTGACCAGGTCGTGTCTACAATAGCCTGTCTGAAAGTAGCAAGGCTGGCTTCAGTTATGGATTGATAAATGTAGGTATGTGGCGGTTTTCTTTTAATATGTGTTTTCACTCCGAGCAATATCGAAAAATGGTCGCTAAAGTCATAATGAATGACAGAGGACATAAAGCTCTCTTCCTGAAAATTTTCAATAAAAAGGTCAATGAGGGATTCTGTACGAATAGCAACCCTTGTAGGTGCGGTGATTGTATTAACGCAGCCATTTCCTGAGAGTAGTAGAATAAATTTTTGTTGCCGTGCTGTTGTCAGAAAGCAGATTTATATTAAAATCTCCACCTAAAATAATCCTGAAACCATTCTTGTTCACAAAAGTTAAAAAGAGATCAATGAAGGAAATGAATTCTGCAGTGCGGCCATCCGGAGGTCGGTAGCAAACCGCAATAATAGTGCGGTCAAACTTTAAGCACATCATTTCGCAATTGGTAGTGACACAACAGAATTCTGGCATAAGATCACAGATTATACAATTTTTTACCAAAGCGCAAACACCACCACCACGCCCTGAGGACCTGTTCATGAAGTTTGAGTTGTAACCGGGCATACTAGTTACTTCTTTATCGCAGGAGTACCAGGTTTCTGTAATCATTAACACTTCAAGAATATATAGTTGATTAAACAAATACTCAAGATCAGCCGTTTTGTTCAGTGCAGACCGTGCATTCACATTAAGGCAACGAAAAGATGTATTTGATAATATATCTCCACATTTTACTTCATAGCTATAAAGAGAACTTCGAGTACTTATCGCAGGCGATGACGGTTCATGTTCATGTTCAAGCAGAACTTTCTGGAGGGATTGGACTTTATTCATAATGCTGCTAGCATTTATATTTATAGTCGTCAGGTCCTTGACCGTGTGCTGTGTCGAGTAACTGGTGGGCTTAGTTCGTTTTTTTCTAAAGGTACTTGGTCATCCTTCGCATCTTTTTTATTCAGTGGCACACGCTCCCCTTTTTCGTTGTCCCAGAAGTATGCACGGCCGTTGATAAACAACTTGTCGAACACTAAGATAACTTATCTTTCTAGTCGCGCTCTTATTCTTTCGCACTCGCCCAAATGTTTCCAAAGGGTTCGCACTCGCCAAAAGGGTTCGTATCCAGGTCCCGACGACAGCGTCACGAAACGCGAGAGGATTAAAGCAGGCTATCCAAGAGTTTCTTTCGGCAACACGGACTTTCAATCCATCGGCTGCCACCTCCACACTTGGAAAGAACGCAGGAGGCTTGCGTCGGTGATCCAAGGCAGGTCACGGAAGCACGGACCCAACGTCCGACGGCTGCCACCTCCACGCTTGAGTGACACAATCTCCGCAGCGGTGTCTTCCTTAACACCTCGCTTTTCTGACACATAAGCTCTCCGCTCCTCGTACTCACCACACTCCTTGTCGCCGTAGGCCTCGGAGATCTTCCTCTTGTACAGGCATCTGTTGGGCGTCAGCTGGCTTTTTCCCGACAAGTCCGACTACCACCTTATTCTCAGCTGGTTCAAGCCCATCTGCTGTTGTGGACACAGTTTCAAGCGCAACACCCTCTAGCTGAACACAACAAGACTTCTGCTTTTGGTTTTTGTGCTTTCTTGAGCAGGAACTTACATCGTATCCTGTTTTTCGACAATAAACGTGTAAAGTTGTTTTGGCTTGGAGCTACAGTCGGCGGCCTGTTTCCAGGTCGGTTAAAAATGAGGCACCTTCCTGACTGTTTATTTGATGGTCCATCCATCTCTTTCGGAATGCCCACCTCGAACGATTCTTTGAACGAAGACAAGGATATTTGCCGCTGGACCACTAGAAGGTTGTCTGCTGCCTCCGGCATTTTTTCCAGCGTCTTGCACTCTCTTTCTCGAAGGAAAATCGCCCGATGACTACGACAGTTTCTCATGAAATGTTCGTCCACCACCATGTCACGTAAATCATCGTACGTTGTGGCCGTTCCTGACATCTCGTCCCTTCAATCGAAAAGATTGTGCAAACCTGCTGGGTATTGCTTGCCTGTTTCTTTATCAAGCGGCTTACTTTCACGAAAGCTTTGGCGATAGCCTTCTGCCGTAAACCGAAAATTTTGGAGCAAGGCTATTTTTACCTTATTATAATCCATTGATTCTGCTGGGGACAGTTGACCAAACACACGGAGAGCTTCCCCAGTCAAATACATACTGAGCGGTATAGCCCATTTTTCCTTGGGCCAGCTGTGCCCTTCTGCGATGCGCTCAAGACTTTTGAGGTATTCATCTAAGTCATCACTGCGGTCGTCGAAAGGCGGGATGAATTTGTGTGAGCCAATCGCTGCTGAGGGCCCCGGTGCGGGTTCTCGATTACCCCCACCAGCTTCTGCGAGCCTCAATTGGAGCTGCAGTCTACGCTCTCCAGCCTCTGCTAGCGCCTTTGCATGCCCGCGTTTGGCTTGGCTTGTGATTTGCGCTCTTGAGCCTCTGCTAGCACCCTTTCGTGCTCGCGTTGAGCCTCACGTTCGGCTGCACGTGCGGCGCGTGTCTTCTCTTGCTGGGCCGCCACCCACGTGCGCAGCTCGGCGCCTTTCAACCCAAACTATTTCCCTAACTCTATTAACTTGTTTAGCGTTGCCATCGTTTCTCTTTACAGACCGACGAAAGGGAAAAACACAGTTTCGTTCAGCCGTGGACGCCAATTGTCGCGAATTGGTAGCGCGTCCCCGACTTTTTGAAGCGGAATGCTATCGCGTGCAGGTTGGAACAAGAGAACAATGAGACAAAACAAAACGAAGCGGTATATATAACTTAAAGAGAAGGAGGCCAATAAGAAACCCACACACCAAGAAAAACACACACTCAGCAAGCGCACAACACTACATAATAAAAGGAAAGAGTTCACCAGGCACTGAGCGTCCCAGGTGAAGCTAGTGGTGTGGGCGTCCGCCTCGACTGCGGGAGGTGGTTGGTTCGAAACCGACCGCCGGACACCAAACGGTAAAAAAGAGTACAAGCCACCCCTGGCCCAGCGCTCGGCTTCTTCATGAGTGTGTGCTTGGAGGAGGCTCCGAAAACCCCGCTGCGCCCCTTCAGAATCAAACCCAGTTTCGAACAACTCACCCTGCAAAGGTGGTTCGTGTTTCACTTCCAATAGAAGAGTTCGACTCATGGCTCGTACGCTCTAACAAGCGCCAAGTTCAACACTAAGGTCCTTCGTCAGAAGCGATTCAGAGTATCACTGCGGTCATGGGCTAGTCCGGCTTTTTGGCCATCTGACTGTGAGAAAAACCAGGCCTCGCACACAGCCTTCGCACGCGCACACGCGCCACGCTGGGCTGGCACGCGTAGCCCTCCGCTCTCCGACGCACCACTCTCGACGCACCGCGTTCGAAAATCCACGATGATTCAGTGTGTACCTCTGAGTATTACCACGTGACTACTCTACTTTTGCATGTCTCATGGTGAGCGCGCACCTACAGAGTTGTGAGCTGCCGAGTACTGTGTCACGGCCGCCATTTTAAGCCTAACCATAACAAAATATTACCTTAATAAGGCAATATTGGTGTCTGACATATTCTACTCATCGATCCCGATACGAATATACTATTAGATGGATCATGACGTAAACGGCTAATTATAAGCAAGTAATTTTAAGCCTTATATTAACTAAATATAACTTTAGTTAATACTATTATGTAATATATTCTACTCTATGTAGCGGATTCTAAATATCTAAATACTTTTTTCACGACCTCAATAATTACTGTTTGACAAGCAATTAAAAAATAATCACGTGACTATTTAATTATGACGTCTCAAAATCAGTGACCTCACCTATCAATCACCAGTTCGTTATTCTAATGACGTCACCAATCAATCACCAATATGGTTGCTATATCGATTTTTATTGGGGGCCGCCATCTTGAATTCCTCGGACTTATAAATTACACGCCGAAGGGTGGTGGTGGTACAAGACCCCAAGAAATCGAGAAACGTGAAGAATAAGAGCCAACGCTCTTGAGAAAAGCCTCGCGGGGCCGACGCTTTAGTGCACGACAGAAGCACCAATCTTGCATTTTGTGCACTTCATTTATTCGTGCAAGGCTACACGCACAGGGTCGTTTTAATACGCCAGCTCCACTTTGCAACACATGACGCACAAAATTGTTCTGATGTGCCGGCACCAGTTTGCAACGAGGCATGAAACTCGAGAATCAATATTTTATTTAAAAAGGTGTGGTCAGGATGGCTTCGTTTCTTTGTCGGCTTTGCACCTGGGGTTAGGGCGTCGCGTTCTCGCTTGCTCTCGTGATAGTGCTGTTCGTCATGGTTGTTAAACATTATTTATTGCGCTCTAACCCACCAAAAAGAAAAACTGCAGTACACTATACAACTGACAGAGAGGGCAAAGTGGCTGTCTAGAATGCACAAACGTCGCGCTCGTGGTGAATATGAGCTACTCGCGCTGAATCTTGTGATTTCGCCCTGTTCGAGGAAGCCTGTATGTGAGTATACGTGGACAAACTGATTTCATTTCCATCATCTTCCAGCTCGCTATTTCGAAACTCTAATGAAATTTTCAGGCGGCCCGACGCTCGGCTTTATTTTCGGGCGCGGAAGTTCTGGAGAGGAATATTTTTCGCGTCATCGTTAAGACAGAGCATTTGACGACGGAAGCAGGCGGCAAAAACAGACAACGAGCTTCATTACTCACACCCGAACTATCTCGATGCAGACGCTAGCGCTTGAAGTCTTGCGCGCAGCCCTGAACAGCTCAGAGAACGTAGTTTGGCCATTCTGCATTCTGGACACGCGTATTGTGTGCACGTCGTCGTATCAGGATTTGCCGCGACCACAGTAAGTCCATTGCTTAACGACCGCCTAGACAACTGCTTTCGCGTTTGCGAACTGCAGGCCTCCATTACCTGGCAGCTAGCGCTAACGTCACTGTTGATAACTAATGAACCTGCCTACCCTACCCCTCCTCAGACATAGGAAAAAAACGCTCTACGGGTCACAGGTGCAGGCTCTACGAAAAAAAAAAGCACCCGAAATGAATCGTCTTAGTTCACAGCATATCCTCGGTGGTTATTTTCCGCGCTTGGAACCCTCGTTTGAAAAGAATGAATAACAGAGAGCAAAAGGAAACCTTTATTAAGCTAATAGACAGGAGGAGCAAGGCATCTTCTTGGTCCCCGTCTTTTGTCAGAGATGCCGCAAGTTATTGCCGCCACAGAAGCGCGGCGTGCGAGGACAGCTTGTAACATCGCATTCGAGCACTCGAGTAGAAAGGTCTCCGAAGCCTCTTTAGTGGAGATGGGGAGAGAGGTGGGAACTGCGTTGACAGTCCCGCATAATGTGGGATACAGAACAGAGCTCATCACAGAGTAAGAAGAAAGGATTCAATTTTGGGTCATAGCGAGGAGCCAGGGTGGGACACCAGTAGGTGTTCATCTGTAGCTGTCGCAGAAAGCTTTCGTCTGCCATCGACAGCTCTTTGCCGGTGGAGGCAACTGGCGATGCCTGTCCTTTTAATAGTCGTTGATTTCTCGAAACCACAGAAGCGGTCGGCTAGGCTCATAGGTTGGGGAGGACGGGGAGGAGTTATAACCGCAATAGTTGATGTCAGGACGGCGCGAAAGGAGCATGGACTAGAGAGGCGCAAGAACAGAACAGGACTGGCTCCAACTTGGAACTGCGGTTTAATCACCCACACTCTTACAACTTGTGAAGCACCCGAGCCGTATCACAGTACCCTATAACAAAAAACAAATAATTCGAAAAATAAGAAATTTCAACAACAGTCAGAACTCAGAACGCACACGAGCTGCATCTGACAGGAGTTATGTAATTCACCACTACACTTCTAATAGTAGCGAACTTGTTACACACAGTTCCAAAAATTATCTGAGCGCAAAACCAAACGTGAGCGCAATTTATCCTGATAACAGAGACGCACACATAGCCATGGCAAACTGGGCGCCATCTCAATATTACTGCTTTAGCATATCATTTGACAATCAATGACCAACAATAGGGAGGAAAAAGTTGGTGCACACGAGAACTTAAAACCTTCGAGGAATCATGCCAGCGTCAATGTACTGAATGATTCGGTTTCTACACAATTGTCTTTTGTCGTATAAAACACGAGGAACAAGAAACTACACGAATAAAACTTCAAATCATTCAAACCTAGACACCCTTACGAACAGCAAACTCAGCGTCATTAATCGAAATGGACGGATTATTAACGCACACGTTTCCCTCTTTCTTGATACAATAAGCTTCAACTACTTCTAGCAGAAATTTGTCTTTTCTGCTCTTCAAAAAAAAAAAAATATTTTCTTTAATTCCGGACGGCAATCTTTGCAGGTTTTGTAGTCGTCTGCAAGGAAGCTTCAATATTGGCTGCAGACATTCCGCAAGTGTTCACTGGCACGCTGATTGAAAAATCGACCTGTTTGCCCTATGTAAACGAGACCGCAGCTAGGGCAAACCGGTCATAGGGCAAACTGGACATAGGGCATTACTCCAAGAAAAACACCGGAATGGAAAGAACGCAGTAATTCAGTGTTCCAGTACATAGGGCATTTGAGGTCAAGGTAAAAAATCATTGTGTAAAAGCACATCTTGAGAACCGATTGCGTGGGACAACAGGAGTATTAAAAAAACTTGACTGAGGGCAAAGCTTTCAGAGGCAATTTTTTATGCGGGGCACCCGCAATCTTTGAAAGTCATACTATATCAGCATCCATTTTAAACTGTGAACCCTTTCGGAGCTGCAAAAAAAAAAAGCACGAACTCTTGCTTGCTTCGTTGAAGCCCGTAATTCTGTAGCCGTGGAAGCGGTATTCATCATTGACTCCATCTTTGCCTACTTTACAAAGAAAACGATTCCATGTACTTCGGACGAGAAATGCACTTTGAACCCTTGCTTGACAACCTAAACAAACCGGGATCAGTAGAATTCAGTACGACCAAGGGGCCGCATCTTATTGGTACCGTTTTGATTGGTCTTTGATTGAGCTAATCACCTTCAAAAGCAAGGTATACTATTTTGCTGAAAACTGTTCGTGACTATTATGAGCCTGCAATGCAATACTACCACTTTAAAACAATGATGGTCTCTTGAAATGTATTTGGTATGACAACCTTCAAGACCATGCGCTACTTATTCAATGCAAGCTTACCCATACTGGCCCTCCTGTGGTTGTGTTAAAATATGCCTTTCTAAACACTGTTTAACTTTGCTGTCCCAGGCAGTAGCCATTGACTTGAAAACGTTAATCGCGAGCTTCACACCAGGTGTAAACCACACGACCGTGCACTGGACATCTGACAAACTGCGAGAGTGCGGCGTACAGGTGCCGGTATATCAGACGTACATAGTGAAAGAACACCTGGCATTCCTGATACTTTTTACGGAAGAACGGTGCTGCAAAAGTTTCAGACCATGGCAGTCCCCCTTCTTCGGAACTCCTCTCCACTTCGGCCAGCAAGCCTTCTCCAAATGTACTGTACAAAAATATCACTGTGCCCTGAAACGAATTTCCGCCGCAGCTTTTGAATCCCTGCTAGAGAGGAACGAGACAAAGAAAGCAAGATGGTTTCAATCTTCAGCAACAAAATGCTGCTAGAAATAAGCAAGGGCGAAGAAAGGTTTTGCGCATTCTCACTGGAGAATGCTTTTTCTTATTCGAGATGTTTGCAATTAATCATAACGAGAAAGGGAGAGAAAGTTAGAAGGAGTGTATAAAATGCTCGCTTAAAAAGTGGTAAAAGTTTGGGATAATCGATTACCAAGAGTTCCCTTGCGGTAGTCGTCTTCAACCCTTACAAATATCCGAAACATACAGGACGCTCTCACTGGCTTTGTTATTGCCACTGCCATACAAACCCTCCCCTGGAAACTGGAAAATTCTGTGAACAACACGTAGCCGTTTCTGTCCAAGGATCTTTCAATGTAAACACCGGATGATGAGCACTTGAGCTTGAAGAAACCACAAAAAAATTAAGTGACTCGTATGGATGCGTAGTTGATGACTGCACTTTAAAGGCGCAAAAACCACACACACATGCACGAAAGAGAGAAGAGAATAGGAGAGAAGAGAACGTGCGTGTGTGTGTGTGTGTGTGTGTGTGTGTGTGTGTGTGTGTGTGTGTGTGTGTGTGTGTGTGTGTGTGTGTGTGTGTGTGTGTGTGTGTGTGTGTGTGTGTGTGGTTTTGGCGCCTTTAAAGTAAAATGATCAATTACCAAATAGCCCAACAAGAAGTTCTCTTATTGATGTGTAGCATGGCAGCCTGTGCGGCTTCCCGCCGAGACAGCTTAAGAAGGAATAAATAAAACGGGTATTATTCGCTGAATAGCGTTTTTGTTTCCCGCCGGGAGGAGCTAGTGACACGTCTCATGTCAGAGACGTGCCCTTCGCAACGTCAGCTCAAAGGGACCTTGATATTGTACATACAGTTAGGAAAAGCGCATGAAGGATTGGTATTCCATCACTCGTAATCACACCGCAAAAATGTTTAAGGAAGCTTCGTTAACACCCAAGATATCTGTGATTAAAATTTATATTTTCCTCGCTCCCATAAACTCAAACAAGACGGAGCTCCACGAAAAAGAAAATGAATGTATTTTAGCTCTCCTAAAGAAGAAAAGGGGCTGTGATGGCGCAGAAGTAGAGAACGGCGGCTCGATTCCCGGTGCCACGCAATTCTCCACCAGGTATTAAAAAAAAACTTCGTGTGTCGATGTAATTGCATAACCAGGCATGGACTGCGGCCTGATCTCAGTGACCAGAACCGACAACGCACTCCCTCACAGGAAGACGGTTTGGTGACCCTGCTGGAGTACTCGGCCACAACCTTCTATGAGCAAAAAAACACCCTCGGCCCTCAGTCCCCAGCAGCTGCGGAGCAGCTCACCAATGCGGCGGTCAATCCTGTGACGCAGCGGAGGGTGCAAAGAATCATGGGCTCGGGACAGTCTGGCATTGGAATCTGAACCTGGCAACGTTTAACGCTCGAACCTTATCTAGTGATTCTTGCCTACCAGCGCTGTTCGAGGAACTAGCGGGCTTTAAATAGGATTTCATAGGGCTTAGTGAAGTTAGGAGGGCAGGTGAGGCGTATACAGTACTAAAGTCGGGGCACATATTGGGCTATCGCTTATTTGCAGATAGACGAGAACTAGGTGTGGGATTCCTCATTAGTCGGGATATCGCTAGCAACGTAGACGAGTTCTATAGTATTGTTGGTGGACCTTCCGATGCGCGGCGAGCGCGGGCAGAGAAAAAAGCGCAGTTGTCCGAAAACCCTAGGCGAGCAGGCGGCTAGCAACCCTGGGGAGGAAGACGGGAGACGCAAGATGGACGTTGGGCCGTACGCACTCATGTAATCGCTCTAAACTTAACCTTGTCAATAAACAGTTTGAAAAAGTAATAAGGCATTGCGGTTAATTCGCGTCCCAACAAAAAGATAGCCTACAATTCAGAAGTGGGATTACCGCCTGCGAAAGCCTCGAGCAACGGGAAGAAGGCAACCGCAACGACGCCGACCACGTGAAGACTGCACGGGTGAGAATCCTGATCAAGTCGCTGACGACGCTCACCAAACAACAAGCCCACGTAAAGCTGTTGGCAGCCCAAAACCAACGCAACGCGCAAGCTACAGCAATGCCAGACTTGTCGGCTTCCAATCCCGCATTCTGGGGCACCGCCACTGCGGGGAACGGAGCGAGAAAGAGCACAATGGAGTGGATATCGAATATCAAAATGGTGGCGGGGCAGGCCGGCTGGAGGGACGGTGTCGTTTTCGCTGTTGCAGCGTCGAAGCTCAGCGGGACTGCCTTGAAGTGGCACAGAGCAAGGGGGAAGCAGCTGGAGACCTGGGAGAAATGGGCGGAGGAGCTGCAGAAGGTCTTTCCCGACGACGAGAGCAACCCGCTTGCCGTCTACGAAAGAATGCTCCGCCGTACGCAAGGTCCACGCGAGTCCGTTGTCGACTATTTTTTCGACAAGATTCACCTCTGCACAAAATGCGATATCAAGGAGGACACTTCGCAATGGAAGAATATGATCACTGCGGGCCTGCAGAATGGAAACCACGCTGCGATACTGCGGCTTAAAGCAGCAAGCTTCACTGCATCCTTGGAGCTGCTTGAGGTGGCAAAAAGCCTCGAAGCAGGGGAGGCAGCCTACCTTAGCTCCCATGGAAGCCACCGGCCACCCAGCCATGGCGAAAGCAAGCGTGTGTCGGCCACTCCAGAAGGCGTGGAAACGAAGCCGAAGCAGATCGCGCACGGTAGCGCTGAAAGGGCCACAGAACCGATATGTTACAGATGCCGTAAATATGGTCACGTTGTTAAAGACTTTCCGATGCCTGTTCACCGCACCAACAATGAAACCACAAAGCCGGGGGCTGGACAGCCGTCACAATACGTGTCTGCGTCATCGAGTAGCGAGCTACCCAGCATCAAGTACGTAAAGACTGTGGTGGTCAACCAGAAGAGCTATGTTGCACTCGTCGACACCGGAAGCTCAGTTTGCACGATCAAGGCATCCGACGCCATGGGTTGGTGCTCTTGGTTTGAAGAAGACAACCTGGAGTTGTATGAATATGGCGACAGCCCTGTCAAATGCCTTTCAAGATTGAGAACAAATATAGAGATAGATGGCGTGAAAGGCGAAGACGTCATGCCTTATGTCATGCCAGATACGGCACAGCACTTCTCGGTAATCATTGATGGCACATGGACAGAGTTGCCTAACATCGCTAATGTCAAGGTATACGACACCTTCAAGTTCATGGGCAAGAGAGACGATACATTCGGGCATCTCGAACCCTTCACCAAAAACCAAGCCATAAAAATCACAACAAAGAATGACGTAGCCCTCGAGCCACGTTCAGTAAATTTCATTATGGCAAGTGTAGACCTTGAAGGCGAGGCTGATGTCTTGTACCAGCGAAAGGTTACGGTGACTGGAAGCGTGTTTCATGTTGCCAACAAGCAGCTCAGTGTACCTGTAGCAAACACTTCCAACTGCGAGAAGGTTCTGAAGAAAGGGATGAGCCTTGGTCGAGTAGAAGGAGTAATTATAGACACGGCTAAGCTCAGTACAACAAATGAAACAACGGAACTGAAGACGGCAGGCGCGGAAACGATTCACGAAAAGGATGTTGCAACCAGTAACTGCGTGACGACGAAGGAACGTCAAGACCTACTCAAACTCCTCAATCAACACCGCGAGTGCTCCGCAATTAATATTGAGGAGCTAGGCTGCACCAACCTCATTGAAATGGACGTTGTCCTGAAGGAAGGAAGTACGCCCGTTTCTTCTAGACCCTACCGAACCAGCAAAGAAGAGCGTGAAACTATACAGAAAATTGTCAGCGAGTGGAAGTCTGCAGGAATTCTGACGATGTTATGGTCACCTTACGCAAGCCCTGTACTTCTCGTGGGCAAGAAAAACGGCTAACCGAGACGTGTAGTCGATTATCGGAAGCTTAATGCACAGACAGTCGAGGACAAGTACCGCTTGCCAATATTTGATGACGCTGTCGAGCCGCTCGCAGGAAGCAAGCTCCTCACATCGCTTGACCTTGCGCACGGCTTTCATCAGATCTCTTTGAAGGAATCTGCAAAAGAGAGACCGCCTTTTTGACCCCAGACGGAACATCGAAGTTTTAAAGACCATTTTTAGACTCTCGTATGGACCGACAGAGTTCCAGTGCCTTATGAACACAGCGCTGGGAAATCTCCGTAATACTATAGCAATATGCTACTCGGATGACATACTTGTACCTGTGAAAAATTTTGAAGAGATGCTAGAAAGGTTGACGAAAGTGTCTCGAGCTATCCGCGACGCAGGACTGACACTCAGACTTTCAAAGTGTAGATTTGCAGATCACCGAGTCGAGTACCTTGGCTTCATCATCGGTGAAGGCGGCGTGAGACCGGGAACTGACAAAGTAAGAGCAATCTAGGAGTTCTCAGTGCCGAAAGACCTTCATGATGTCAAGAGGTTTCTCGGGCTCACCAGCTTCTTCAGATGCCTTGTCCCGCGTTACGCAGCGCTGAGCGAGCCTCTGAGTCGGGTAACTAGAAAAAGCGAGGCATTTCACGGGGACCCTGATCAGGGGGATGCATTTCAGGCCCTGAAGAGCGCACTGACATCACATCCTGTGCTGCAGCTCTACAATCCGAAGGCGAGAACAGAGGTGCACACCGACGCCTGTGCCAACAGGTTGGCGAGCATTCTTCTGCAAGCGGACGAGAATGACGTCCTACTCCCCGTCTACTACGTCAGCAAAAGACCAACCCAGCTGAGAGGTTCTACCATTCGAGTAAGTTAGAGCTGCTGGCATTAGTGTGGACCATCGAGAGATTGAGACCGTTCTTGATTGGAATCGAGTTCATCCTTGTGACTGACTGTCAGGCTGTCGTGCTGGCGTCTACCTGAATGCCACAAAGATGCACAAGCCACGGATAGCCAGATGGTTTGACATGCTTCAGGAGTATACCTTGTGGGGACCTGCCCTGCAGCCCCCTGAGTTTACTTTCCCGCGAGGCACCGTGCAGCGGCAGTCTCACCTCGAGGCTGAGCGCATTTCCTTGTCAGTTACATTAACTGGCAAGAGAGGGCGCCAGCATCGCTGCGCGGGAGACTGCCAAAGCCCGCGCGCGGGAGTGGGGGCATGGGGGCTTCGGCTGGGATCGTCGGCGCGGGCGGACGTGTCGCTCGGGGCTCCGCTCTTCGCCGGCGGGGCGAGGAAGCGACGAGGAGACAGGCTCCAGTACTCGTCCCGCCCGGCCTTCGGAGTATATATCCCTTGGCATAGCGCGGGCGAACATTCGCTCGGAACCTTGCTGGTGAGTCGGACGACCTTGATTCATTAGCGTACCTTGTTGCTAGCTGGCGTTATTGTTGCTGTAGCAATAAATGCCTGTTTGTGTCAGCCAATGTGTCGTTCCTTTGTTCCCCCAGAGCAAGGCCCTCCGTGGTCGGTGAGCGCTCGGTAGCGTACGCGATCACGGGGTGGGGTCCGGGCGGCTTTGAACCGTGTCAGCCGCGATTGAGTGGGGAGAACCCAATTCAACCCCACAACCTTCGACATACGCCATCGACGAGGTTCGAAGATGGAGCACGTTGGCGCAATGAGTCGCGCTGCAGTTGAAGAACCAATCGATCCGTGGGATAACGTCATCGCCTACAAACTAGACATATGGATGACAATCAGTTTGCACGACCAAGCTTTGATAATGCAAAGGTCAGACGAAGAAATTCGTCGGATAGCTACCACTCTAGAGAAAAAGTCATGCGATCGAACTACAGAAGAACGCGCCTTGGCACAGAAGTTCATGTTGAAGGAGGGACGACTGTTTCGCGAAACAGAGGCAAACGGCAAGAAAAAGTTGCTGTACGTTATGTCTAAGTCCATGCGAAAAAGCCTTCGTGTTAAATTTCGCGACTTGGAAGGTCGCTTCAGGCTTTATCGGACAATCGCAAAGATCAGTGAAACATACTGGTTCCCAGGGATGCGCAGGTACGTCCGTGAGAACATCAGACGGTGCTTTGAGTGCCTGATCTGCAAGGTGCCAAGTGGTAAGGAAAAGGGACTACTGCACCCCATCCCTCCTAGGCGGCAACCGTTCGAGACCATTCTTGCAGATCACCTGGGCCCATTTGTGAGAAGAAAAAAGGAAACAATTACATCCTTGTCGTCATCGACCACCTGAAAAAGTATGTGAAGGTCTTCCCTTCACGAGACACATCGGCAAAAAGTGTTATCAAGTCTTGTGAGGACTTCACCTGAGTTACGGTCTGCCGGAAAGGATAATAACCGACCGAGGAACGTGCTTCACATCAAAAGCATTTGAACAATTCTTCAAAGCCAGGGGTATCCAGCATGTGCTGAACTCAACGAGACACCCTCGCACGAACGGTCAAGTTGAGAGGGTCAACCAAACCCTTGTTCCGACCATCATGACCACCAGGGACGGATACGACCAGCGAGAATGGGACATTTGATTACAGGGTGTCGAAGCTTTCCTCAACACGTCCTACAACAAGCGTACCGGAAGGACTCCGTTCGAGGTGATTTATGGCTACAACCCGAAATTTCACAAAGGAGCTTTGCGTGACATTGCAGAGAAAGAAGATAATGTCGCCTGGACAAATCCAGAACAACTTCAAGCTTAAGTGCGAACGAGTACACTGGATTCTCACGCAAAGTACAAGAAAAGGTTCGCCATGCGTCACTGCCGTGGAGACGCGCTCAAGGCTGGCGAAGTAGTCGTTATGCGATGTGCGCCCGAGGACACCGGCGCGCCGACAAAGACGCAGCCTCGCTACAAAGGGCCGCTGGTTGTCACTGAAGTTAAACCAAACGACACGTATGGACTCGCGGCCCTGAAGGGGACACGAAGCAGGCACTACGCAACAACGGCTCACATCAGTTCGCTAAGTGCATAGTCCATGCCGAACAAAGACGTTGAGGACTTCGAGGAGCCTTAGGACGAAAGCAAGGGCGCTTTTGATGCCAGAATGGCCGAATATTAGCTGATCTCCTGATGCGCGGCGAGCGCGCGCAGAGTAAAAAGCGCTGTTGTCCGGAAACGCTGGGTGAGCAGGTGGCTAGCAACCCTTAGGAGGAAGACGGGAGACGAAAGATGGACGCTGGACCGTACGCACTTATGTAATCGCTCAAAACTTAAACCTCTTAATAAACCGTTTGAAAAAGTAATAAGACACCCTGTCGTTAATTCGCGCCCCAACCCAAAGATAGCCTACGGTATTAACGAGAGGGTGGCAGCTATCGTGACTGGGCTCAATAGGAGGCACAAGCTGAAGGCGGTGCGGGCCTATGCGCCGACATCCAGCCGGTGGTTATCTCATGCCTGATTTAATATTTCCTGCGGGTCATTGGATCCAGTATATCAAATTAATTTTTGGAATATGGCGGAGTGCTCGGTATGAAGCACTCTGGCACGTGTCGGCCCGTTATTGCACAGCCTCCGGGATCCCCTTGGGCTTATTAGCGCGCGCATTTTCTTATATCTTTGTTCTGCTATAATTTAACTCTCCTACTTTCAGCACGCGGCAGCGAGCATGGTTCGGCTTGACCCAATAGGCAGGCAAGTGCACTTTCCTTTTCTTTGTTCCTATCAGCAACAGTACAGCCGACATCCAGCCATAATGACCAGACCGTTGAACGTTTCTGTGAAGACGTAGAATCACCAACAGAGTAAAATCACAGTACATTGTTCTGATTGGCGAGCTCAATGCAAAACTTGGCAAGAAGCAGGCTGGCGACTAGGTGGTAGGCGACTACGGGATAGGTTCTAGGAATAGCAGGGGAGATTGAGTCCACAGACACAAATACCTTGCGGATCATGAACACCTTCTTCCACAAACCAGAGAACAGGAAATAAACCTGGAAGAGCCATAAAGGTGAGACTAAAAATGAAATCGACTTCGTATACTGTGCGCTCAATTTGGCATCGTTCATAATGTGGACGTCCTCTGAAACGGTCCCTGCAGTGACCACAGAATGGTAAGGTGTCAAATTGGCTTAATATTTAAGAGGGAACGGAAGTAGCTAGTGAGGAGGAAGTTCATTAAGGAGTTAGCAGCAATAGGGAAAATAGAGGAATTCAGAATATCGCTGCAGAAGGGATATGCAGCTTTAAATGAGAAAGACTCTCTTAATGTTTATACAGTGAACGACAATCTGACAGCTATCATTAAAAACTGCGATGTAGAAGTAGGCGGTAGGACAGTTCGGCAGAATACCGGCAACTTATATTAGGAGACGAACGATCTGATACAGGATACCAGCAATCTATTCCAGGAGAGGAAAGATCTCATTAAGAAACGCCAAAGAATGAGAACGACTAACACTGCATAAAAAATGGAACTAGCTGTGCGATGTCAGTGCACGTTAAAGATCCCCAGGTGGTTGAAATTATCCCGGAGCCCTCCACTATGGCACCTCTTTCTTCCTTTCTTCTTTCGCTCTCTCCTTTCCCCTTCCCTTATGGCGCGGTTCAGGTGTCCAATGATATATGAGACAGATACTGCGCCATTTCCTTTCCCCAAAAAACCAATTATTATTATTATTATTATAGAATTTTTTAAATAAGCGCAAGGTGTCCGATATAAGGAACTTTAAAGGGACACAGAGGAGAAATTTAGTTCGCTTATATCGTTAGAGTTCCAGCTCGTGATCACAGAATCGCCACTCTTACTTAAAACAAAGCTCTTGTAAGGTATAAAAAAGCAAGAACCAAAATACAAAAATCGCCGCCACAGGCCAATCTCGCAAGTACAACCGTGATTACGTCATAGGACAAGAGACGCCACCTTGGAGGAATTTTTCTTACTCCATGGATGTCACGAATCTCTGAGGCTGACAAAGGAAATCCGCGCGGTTCAATATTGAAGTAAGTTCTGTTTTCAAACCAACAGTGCACTTCTATTATTCAAGGAAGACAGACAAAAGACAGACAACCTGAATGTTGGAACGAAAAAAAAAACGATGCTTGGTGGCGCGACAGGCAGCCAGGAGAGTTTCGGTTTTTTGTGGCGCTTCGTGTCTATGAGCTTTTGTTTTTGACGCGCATCGATTTACAAGCGCCGAACCGCTGAGTAACTGCAAGTGCCACTTCAAGAGCTAGTAGACCTGTGAAGGAGCCTGTTAAGGCTGGTCAGATGATCGCTACGGTCGATGAAAAACTATGATGGCACGATTGTCGGTGATCGTACAAGGCAGTTAGCAGTATAAAGAGCACTTATGTCTTCCTACGCTTTCCCGGCGAAACGTCACCGGCTGTGCCAGTCAACATTGAACTGCTTAACAGAAATCGTTTTTTAGGGTCCGAAGACAAGATACAAGGCAGTTAAGAAAGAATTTCTGATGATCTAGATCTGTTAGGCCAGGATATACGTATCGAAATCGCGGAGACTTCTTATTCTGCATCGGAAGAGTGCATTCGCTAGATGCGCCTTTATTCACGGTTAAAGCTTTAGCCGTCGTGGCGGAGTGGCAGCGTCTCCGCCTCGAACACCCAAAGCCCTGGCTCGTTTCCCAGCCTAGGCGCCGGTTTTTTCTTTATTCAGTGAGGGTGCGAGGGGCTTCAGTGGCTCCCATAGATAATGCCAACGAATACGTTGGTTAGCGACGATTAAACGCAGGCTCTGTTAAGGCGCGTTTATACTCCGGTGTAACACGCGCGCGCGCGCGCTGCACGGCGACGTCACGTCGACGAAAGTGACACCCTCTGTACTCCAACTGCGCTTGACAGCCGCCGCATTCGGCGGCTTCGGCCACTCTCACCGGACTGGCCGAGACTTGTAGCACGTCTCTATTTCACGCCGAGTGCGCCAACCGCTGCTGGCCCGACCAGACCGGTACGGCTCCGCGGCAAGGTGCGCGTTGTGACGTCATGTGCCTTCTCGAAGCACCGCCACGGCGAAATCGCGTTTGCGGTCAGTAAAGAGTTCGCTTTGAAAGATATTCAGAACCTGTGGAGACTGTGATTCCGTTCTCGGTTGAGGTTGAGGTGTTGAATGCTACAAGTGGGGTTAGCCTTGCTTTATCTGCCGGCAATTGCTCCACCGCAGCGTCCCTTCGAATGCCGCATCTATGCACAGTCTCTTATAATAGCACACATTCTCTCCCGCAGTCACCATCTATGCCCACAATCAATCCACACAGTCCACATCACAGTCCACTCCAGAAGTCACCATCTATGCACATATTCAGTCACAGTAGAACATAGGCCATTGTAGTGCCACACTCCATACACACATTCACTCAGAGTATAAAGTAGTCCACTCCGGAAGACACCATCTACGCACACATTCAATCACAGTAGGCCATAATCCGTTCCTGCTGTCACCATTTAAAAACAACATCCGTGTTCTGCAGAAATGTTAAAAGAAGGCGTGCAGCCTCCCTTCTGCATGTCTGGTTTCCACTCGGGTAGACAATGTCCTGCACTGTGCTGTGACGGGTTCCTGCCTTCTTGAAGGAAGCGAACATCACATGCCTTTCCACGTTGTACTCTGTGCAGTACATAATATAATGTTCGATATCCCCGCACACACCACATAAAGAGCAGAGCGGAGACGATGCTATGCAGGTCTTATGCATCCATGCAGGAGTGCGAGCAGAGGCCGTGCGAATTCGATGTAGAAGGGTACAACTCGTTCGTTTGAGGCTCCATTCAATAGCTTCGGCAGTTAGGTGGAGCTGTTCTCTTTGAGCTCTTGGCTAATTTAATCCATTCACAGTATAATTCTGAGGGTATATGTGTGTAGGCGCGTGTACCCGACCCAGAGGACCCCGTACCTTCGGAAACGCGCGAAAGCCGTTGAAGCGTCGTGCATCGGTTTTACTTTCAAGCTGCCAAATTTAAACGCGAGCGCCCTAGAGCATCCATTCGTATTTTGTGGCAAAAAAAGAAAATAAATAACCTGGCCCTTCCAACCGTGAGAAACCTCCTCGACGCCGCCTGCTAAACCGTGCAACAGCGCCCTTTACGGAATCACAATCCACTGGTCCTAAAGCCTCGGTCAGCATCTGATGGGAGCGAAGTGCCGACCTTGTTATCGCCTTTGGCGACTCCCCGCACTGGGGTTAAAATATTTATTCAGCAACGGCTGCTCACTGAGGAAGGGCGAAAGGACCCGCCGGCGCCTAACAGAAGCTTGGAGAAACGCAAACATAATGTTAATACCTTACAAACGACAAGCCAGGGCCTTGAAAAATTGCAGACCGAGCAGCTGTCTGCGCGTTCCCTACAAAGTATTTACTGAGGTAATAGCAAAAAGAGTCAGGGGAAACTTAGACTTTAATCAACCAAATGATCAGACAGGCTTTTGCAGAGGATATTCTACAAATGATCATGTTCACACTATCAATCAGGTGATAGACAAGTCCCCAGAATATAACAAGTCTCTATATATAGCCTTCATTGATTACGAGAAAGCGTTTCACTCAGTGGAAACCTCAGCAGTCATGCAGGCATTGCGGAATCATGGTGCTGATGGTGGTGGTGGTGGTAGTGGTTTTTTATTAAAATAATAGTAAAAAGGAAGGAAAAGATTTTTGCTAGCCCCGGCATCTGCCATGGATACTGAAGCACCTGAGCTGGGGCAGCGGAAATAAAGGATAGCAGGCAGAATGGAAAAATTAAATTAAAGAGGTGAGGGGACAGGAAGAGAGGATAGGGGGATAAGGCAGATGAGCTTTATGTCAGAATGCTGGAAGATATATATACGAAGTGCACAGCTATCATAGTCTTCCATAAAGTCAGCAATAAAATTCCAATAAGGAAGGACGTCAGGAAAGGAGACTTGATCTCGCCAATACTATTCACTGCCTGTTTACAGGAGGTATTCCGAGGCCTGAATTGGGAACAGCTTGTGATAAGAGCTAATGTAGAGTACATAAATGATCGGCAATTCGTTCACGATGTTGCCCTGCACAGTCACTCAGGAGGTGAACTGCAAATCGTGATCATTGTGTTAGACAGGCAGAGCTGAATGATGGATCTAAAAAGTAACATGTAGATTACCAAAGTAATGATCAACAGCCCTTGAGGCAACGCTTGTTCACAATTGGTAGCTATGTGCCAGAAGTGGCGAGGGAATACGTCTACTTAGGGCAGGTAGTGACAGCTGATCCGGATCATGAGATGGAAATAACTAGGCTGAATGAATGGCCTGGAGCACATATGGCAGGTTCTCTGCGATCATGAATGGCAGTTCGGAGATATTCTTCAAGAGAAAAGCGCACAACAGCTCTATCTTACCGGTACTCATCAAGAGGGTCGAAACGCGGAATCTAACGAAACGGTTCAGTTTAAGTTAAGGACAGCGCAGTGAGGAATGGAAAGAAAAAGCTCAGGCGTAACGTTAAGAGTCCGGAAACGGGCGGAGTGCGTGAGGAAACTAACGCGGGTTAATGACATCCTAGTCGAAATCAAGAGGAACAAATGGGCTTGGGCAGGGCATGTACTGACAAGGCAAGATAACCGCTGATCCTTAAGGGTTACGGAGTGAATTCGAAGAGAAGGCAAGCGTAGTAGGCCGCGGCAGAAAGTTAGGTGGGCGGATGAGATTAAGAAGCATGCAGTCATATGGTGGGCGCAGCTTGCAAAGGACAGGGTTAATTGGACGGACATGAGAGAGGCCTCTTCACCGCAGTGGGTGCAGTCAGGCTGGTGATGGTGATGAATCCGGAATATACAAAGCGAAAGCTGCCGGCGTGTGTTCTAGCTGCATTGGCGTTGACAACGTTCTAGATGCCGATGATTTTGAGGAACGCAAGGGCGCATAACTGGCTCCCTTTGCCTGTGGACGCCTCAGTCACTTTTCGAGGTAGGTGGCAGTGGTGAGAAATGTGGGCTGCACGCATGATTGCTGAAAACGTTGTAGCCGACACGCGGCACTGCAGCAATATGCGCATTGTTCATTTCGCGACAAACCTCTCGCGATCAACCATGAACTGCCATCTGCAATGGTGGCAGGGTGGGCGCGCTGCCTATTCATTGTGCGGAACGCAATCAAATCAGTTGGGCAACAGCGACACATATTTGAAAGCGAGGTTGAGGTGTCCATTTACCCAGGGATCCAGTTGTGCGCCTTTCCTTTCGCGAAAATGAATGGCCTGTACAACGTTCTCACTACTAAAGAACCCTTTGAACGCTGTCGGCTCACTTGTTTTGTTTGGTTTTTAAGGGAAAGAAATAAGGTGGTAACTGTCTCACATATCTCCTTGCACGCCCGAACCGCGCCGTAAGGGAAGGCCTAAAGTAGGTAGGGAAAGAAGAAAGGAAGAAAGAGGAAATTGAAAACGAAATTTGGATTTTGAGGAAAGGTGCGGCGCAGAGCAGCTTCGGAACACCTGTGACTGGGTGCAACTTTTGGCTCATGAGCTGTAGTGACTAGCAACGTTCACTCTAAATGCGCGGCTAATACGCCTGTTGTAACTTTCGGTACAAAAATAACGAAAAAAGGCCGGGACTGCATCCCTCCACTCGCCATCCCACCACACTTCCAGAGCGCGCCCCATGACGTCACTGGGCATTGAAGTCAGTGCACTCGCCAATACTGCCCACTCACGTCCTCACGCGAGGGGACACGCGTTCAAGTTTCGCCCAAACAGGTTGGCAGCTACTGCGAGCAGGTGTTTTTAAAAATTATTCGTAAATTATAAGGTCCATGCACAGCTTTTGAATTTGACTCGGATTTCCGCAAAGACCACCTCTACAGATCTGTTGCGCTAGAATGTGGCCATCGAAGCCATTTCAATCTACCTTTAAAAATAATCTGACATCATGGATCTCAAAAGAAGATGGCCTTTTTTCTTTGAGGCAAAGCACCTGAACTGTCACCTTGACACTCTCCTAGCTGGGCTCTGATATTTCTTCAACCTTCCCTGAGAGGAGGTCTGCAGTTTGAAGTGCGCAGACAACGTGACAGGCTCAACGACAAACAACCGCGACAGACGCGGGTCGAGGCGAGCGACAACACAGGCTGGCAGCGTGCTGTAGGCAAGCCGGATTCTTCTATGCTTAGCTTCGAAGTGTGTGCTTTCAATGCTTTTGCCTTGGATCTCAAGGATGGAGGCGATGGAGTGACTTTCAGCGCGCAACGCATCTGTCTATAGCATCCCACTGTAGATGTCTCGCACTTGTCCAGGCTGACAATGGGGAAGGTAGCTTCACCGTACTTCCAGAGAACATATTTGAAAAAAAGACAGTATTGTTCTGAGCATCAGTTTCAGTGTTCTAACTTAAAAACCTTCAAAAGTGAGGAGCACGGCACTTGTTCATTTATAAGAAATCAACCTGCAGAAGCTTGCAAAATAGGTGTTGGGAAATCAATTTAATGTACCACCCTGTGCTTTCCCCTGCCTCCGTCCCGCGTTTGCTCCCGTTTTTAGCCATTATGTCTAACCAACTGGCCTACAGCTTTACACTCCTAAGTTATATGACCGGCTCGTGCGCGAACGTCAGTCATGCAAAACGCGCAAATTACAACGCCATGGTCGAATTGTGCCAGGACCAGGAACGGACAGCGCGATTATTACTGGCCGCTTATCAGTAGAGCACACTGGCACAAGCGCACAGCTAGAACGCGTATTCGTGGCACGCAAGCAGAAAGCGCCTGAGGCCGACACCATCAAGGACCTCTGCACATCAGTATTTGCATCAAGAACACAGTTAAAGGGACACTGAGGAGAAATCGAATTTGGGTTGTATCGAAAAAATACCAGCTCCTCATAAAAAAAACGCCACTCTTACTTCAAACAAAGCTCGTGTAAGGTAGAAAAAAGCAAGAACCAATGTATAGGTATCGCCGCCGCAGGCCAATTACGCAAGTACAAGCGTGTTGACGTCATAGGACAAGAGACGCCACCGACGCAACCATGGAGGAATTTTCTTTCATCCGTGGATGTCATGAATCTCTCAGGCAGGCAAAAGAAGGTTTCACGGTCGGATATTGAAGTATGCTTTGTTTTGAAACCAATAGTGCACTTTTATCACACACGGAAGACAGACGAAAGACATTCTTAATGTTGGAAGCTAAGAAATCAGATACTTGGTGGCGCCACAGGCCGCCAGGAGAGTTTCGGTATATTATGGTGCTTTGCGTCTATGCGCTTTGCGTGCCCGTGGTTTTGTTTTTGACGCGCCTCGATTTACATGCGCCGAACAGCACAGGAACTCCATGTACCACTTCAAGCGCTACTTATCCTTTGAAGGAGCCTGTTAAGGCTTGTCAGATTATCGCCACAGTCCCGAAAATTATTATGGCACGATGGTCGGTGATCCTATAAGGCAGTGAGCAGGATAAAGCCCACCTTGTGTCTCAGTACACTCAAACGACGAAACGTTCCCAGTTGTGCAAGTCAGCTTTGAACTACTTAACGGAAGTTGTTTATTAGGGATGGGAGACAAGATACAGAGCAGTCAAGGAAAATAGATTTGGATCCTGCCGAGATAAAGACTCAGCGCTCATGCAACTCATTTGTTTGCGGCTGCATTCAATACTTTGACAGTTGGGCAGCTGTTATATTCGAGCGCTCGGCCAAATTATTCCTGTCACAGTACCCACCTGAAGGTTCATGCAAGTGGGCGCCACAGCCAAATCCAATAGACCCCGTACCTCTGACAACGCGCAGAGCGCACGTTTTTGCGTATACTGCGTTAATGTTAAGCGAGGAACTCGTGCAAGCTTCGCGCGTCGGCTGTACATAAGACACTTTTAGTTGGACGTACGCAGTGAACTTGCGTACGCAACGACACTGCGGGCAACAAATGCGCATGCGCAGAACGCAACGTATCTAGTCGCGCGTTGCGGACGCCCGCCCGCTATAAAGCATTGCGTAGCGTATGCAACGTGGTACGCTACGTGCTACGTTGACAAGATGGCGGCGCCCAGCTCGCCCACTTCGGAAAAAATACGTGTCGGCGCTGGGTTCTCTTACGCAATACGTCGCTCAAATGGTAGCGGTTTGCTTTTATTTCGTCTACTCTTGCCCACACGTACCTAAATAAGCTATAACTATCCCCTGTTCTTCATATAATTGGGCGATTTTCAAGCTCCTAGGCCAAACTAAATGCGGCGTGTTTCCCTCGTAGCAACGACCCCTGGCGAAGCAGTTTTCTAGCTTTTAGTCAGAATTTGTACATTTTCTTCGATTTACATAGTTATTCTTCTTGAAACAAAAAAAGGCTCGCAATGCACTCACCCTAGTTATCAGTAATCACGAATGAAAATTTGTTCAACCGAGCTTTGATGTGCTTTGAAGTCTTCTCCCTAGATTGCGCTACTGTCTACGCGCGCGCCTGAGGGACGCTACGGCGCGGCCAACTAAACGTGTCGTGCTTACACAATTCACAACCTACGCAACGCAGTAAGAGATGCGTACGCAAGCTTACTGCGTACGCCCAAACTAAGTGTCTATTTAGGCCACCAACACTAAATGCGAGCTCCCTTCAGCACCCACCCGTTTTTTGTGGAAAATATCTGGCCCTTGCAACCGTGGGAATACACCCCGACCCCGCCTGCTGCACCTTGCAACGACACCGTTCAAGGAATCACAATCCATTGGCCCCAAGGCCTCGGGCAGCCTCAAATGCGCGTGAGGCGCCGACCATGTCGTCGCCCTTTGTGACTCCCCGCACTGGTGTTACATTTCATTAGCCACGGCTGCTTACGTCGGACGGCGGGAAACGACCCGGCGGCGCCTAACCCAACAGTGCTCCCCAGACAAAACCGATGCCTCGACAACAATTTGTTGGCGTGTACCGCAGTTAACCTTGCGCCGGAGCAGCGCACGCAACTTTGTGCGCTGCGCTCACAGCCAGCGTACCTTGACGTATGCTGCCGTCGGTATCTTTTTGATGACCACTTCAGCTCCATACTAGCAATGCAGATGGTGGCTGATACTCAGCAAAATAGCGGGCAATGCGATGTCATAAGTTGTCGAAACTGCCTTGCCGCATCACACCAGGGCAGTGGGGTTGTTTGCCACAAATTGCCGAGAGATGAGCCACGGCGGACCACTTGGTTGCGTGCTATGAGGCTACGACAGGTGAAAGGCAGAGTAACGCTGTATGCGCACGTGTGTTCAATTCATTTTCGTCCACAAGACTACACGATAAATCCATCCTTGAGTGCGTCTTTTTCGACTCCATGGAAGCGCCCTAAACTGTTCCAAGGTGCACTCCAGAAAAGTATCAGCTAGGTTTCCTCTATTTGCTATACACAGTTGAGCGTACTTATAACTGACGGTCACTGGGCTCGCTTTCGTTGAATCTGAAGTTCATAGTAAGTGGGATTCTCCAATCACAAGAAAAATTCTACGTCATGCAAACGTGGCGTTAATTTCTTGCAAATATCCATTAAACACATCTGCTTCTGCTAGGATTGCGCTTCCCTGAAAGGCAGAGTAACGCTGTATGCGCACATGTGTTCACTGCATTTTCGTCCACAAGACTACACGATAAATCCATCCTTGAGTGCGTCTTTTTCGACTCCATGGAAGCGCCCTAAACTGTTCCAAGGTGCGGTTCCAGCAACATGTGGAAACCAGCCGTCGCCGCAGCGTGACGACAGCAGTTCTGTGAGTATTTCAATTCTATGCCCAAAGTAAAGCAACTAGCGTCGAAACATCAGCACTCCAGAAAAGTATCAGCTAGGTTTCCTCTATTTGCTATACACAGTTGAGCGTACTTATAACTGACGGTCACTGGGCTCGCTTTCGTTGAATCTGAAGTTCATAGTAAGTGGGATTCCCCAATCACAAGAAAAATTCTACGTCATGCAAACGTGGCGTTAATTTGTTGCAAATATCCATTACACACATCTGCTTCTGCTAGGATTGCGCTTCCCTAGTGCGATTTAGTGCTAATCGTCGAAATTATTTCTGCAACGAGCTACTTTAGGGACAGGCATAAATCGACCGCATTTACATATGAAGGCGTGAGGGCTCACTCAGTCTGCATAAAATACGTGTTGAATCCTGTCCCTACGTCAGAGCAGTGCAGCACATGAAGCTAAAAGAAAATATTCGCAACATATTAATGATGTCTAAAAGCCTCGGGCGATATTTCTTGACCTTTATAGCACGCTCCTGGTAGCTCTTCTTTTTAATGCGAATGGCAACCGGGACCTGGCAGTAACACGCGATGGCACACCCATGTGGCACGTAAAGACAGCAAAAGCCATGCACGGTGCCACATTCGTCACCCCACCGAGGACAGCGCCAACATTTGGCAAGCCGCTGTGCAGCACTATCAAGATGCAGGAAACAAACCCGTTTCATTTGTGATTCAGATTTCTGTTGGATTGATGCTGGTATCATCAGGAGCTTCTTCAAGGCCGATCGCTCCCTCCGATGTGTTCCGGCCGCCTGAAATCTGGGAACATGACTTGTGTCTTCATCGAGCTCCAGACGGTGTCTGCATCAACTACACATCCGACGGCGCCGCACTATCAGCAACGGCAACATCAGGGACGACGAGCGTGACTTCAGTTGAGTGCTATATAAGCCAGAGCTTCAGCAGAGAATCCTTCAGTGGGCGCGGCAGCACTATGAAGATGCAGGAAACAAATCCGTTCCTTTTTGTGGTTCAGGTGTGAAAACGTTTCGACCAAAATTACGAAAGACACTTTGTCGAGACTAAAGTGTGAAGCAGCGGAAGCCTCACACCATTGCCAATGGCGATTTGTAGCGTCGGAAAAATCTCAGGTCCGACAGCGCCTAATCGGGAGTCCACCTCAAGCGCCTGGCGACAGTGACGTCAGGGCGCACCGTCGAACGCATATCCGCCACGCGTGCCGATGTAATGAGACATTCCGCGCGGCGCCGAAACACTCTGACACCCACATTTGACGACACAGACGTCACGCACGCGAGCCAATCAGGAGGCGCACGCCTGTGCGTAGCGACAGTGGCGGCAGGACACAGAGGAGACCAATCAGGAGGCCGGGAAGCTTTGACAGTTTCTGCTAACGGCATATGACCTTCACAATGAGCCATTATAGGCTTCAACCCTAAAACCTCTCTTAGCAACAACCTTTGTCTGATTTTGCTGCCGCGCCCATTGCCACTGTTTGAATGGCTTTGCAACATGTTGGTCTCGTTACGATCTCTGTTGATACTAGCGGGGAACGTAGAGAGTAATCCCGCGCCCACAAGCGAAACAATTCAAGAGCAACTGAAAGCGATCGCGAAAGACATTCAGGAGATGAAACAAGAGAAAATGGTGACCAACCAAAAACTAGGTTAGACAGATAAAAAACTACAAACAATCGGTAAAAGAAAAATTAGGTCTTGGAATGCGTGGAACGAGTTGATGAACTTAAGAAAATGGTTGCATCCTTGACGAAAACAGTTGATGATCTAGATAACAGAAGCATGATTTTGCATAGCAAACTTAAAGTTGATTCTGCTACATACATTACCTTGAACACTTCCAGAGAAAGGCGTCACAAAACTTAACTCACCATACAAGAATTTTTATGCGCAAAAGTACCTTTATGTTCCCTTTTTTTCCGTGAGCTGTGCGGGAGTGGAACTTTTTTTGATGATTCAGTGATTGTGCACCGAACTATTGAGAAATTTATTGGCGCTAGCAGGCAAAAGTGTATTGACAGGAAACAAACTGTGACTTTTATTTACTTTTCTAACATTTTTGAGGGTTTTCCATCTCTTTGTATTTCCATGTATTTGTATTCTCATATATTTATATGTATTGCTCGTGCTCATTTATGAAAGAAAAAGGTGATGATAATTCATGCGTTATCTTTGTATAACCTTTTCCAATGCCTTTTGTCATTGTCCCCATAATCGTCTCTCTCTTTTTTGCATAGTTGAAATAGTATTTATGCCTGGTCGACTGTTTTTCAGCGGTAAGAACCCACTCCTGTAAAAATGCCTGAAAAGGGGATGGGCAGTATTCACAAATAAATAAATAAATAAATATTGCTGTGAAGTTTGCGGTTTTCAGTAAAACTCAATAGGAAGCAACCAATGCTGGTTCAAAGCCTTTATTCAAACTACCAGCAGTCTTCATCTAAAAAAAGTGCACAATACCACTTTTTGCTTTAAAGAAATAGTGAGCATTTGGTGAAAAATTCCCTTTATTGGCAGTGGTTGCAAGGCAATACATCAGCAATCACGACTCGCTCACGATCTATTTTCGTACTAGATGGCCGAAATGCTCAGGCTGTAGTTTCCGCAGACTGTGGAAAAAAGCTGTGAGAAACCTGTGGCACTGTGGGAAAAAATCAATGCATTTGTCTATTGCAGGATATCAATGAGACCTATCAATGATCGTCATTTAGCTGTGTTTTGTAACCTAGCTTCAGAGGTCCCTTGGGACACAGTGAACTGAGAGTTAGGCCGGAATAGGCAAAAAATATGCAGTCCAGTCTGTCCAAGGCAGACCTGGTGGGTGCCCACAATGCGCGCTTTGAAAAGCCATAAAATGGCTCCTGCACCGAAAACGCTGTGGAAAAGCTGTGGAAAAGCGGAAGCTTTCAACTGACCTCCAATATCTCGTGCCATTAAACAGCGCAAGGATATACCCATTCAAATTATTTGAGTATCTCGCTACCATAAATTATTCCACGAAGAATGAAGCATTTTGAATACCTCTTATTAACATAGTGCATGAGTCGTGATTTTTTATCTTTGCTTTTCTCGATTTCTTTTTGCCTTTTTCTCTGATGTTCTGTGGAAACCTATATTGGTTAGTATTGTAAAGTAATGTAAGTACTCTCTTTTATTTGGAATTCATATTTTTATTTTCATTCTGTAAACTTTTCTTGAAATTTTGTTTTTATTATTGACACGTAATTTCCTTACTGTAAGCCCAAGCCGGCCCATTTAATAAATGTCAAAACCCACCCTGTATCCTTGTTTTGCTGAGGTAACAAACACCGCTAAGGTTTTTTCACGAAATAGAACAGTGAACGCATTGGAAGCAACAGAACGTAAGCTCAGTCTAAAATTTTTAAGGGTTTTACTTCGTTAGGATTCCTGAATGTACTTTTTTAATGAATGTTAGCCTCTATGCGCTTAACTCTGCTATCTTGCTTATTCTGTCCAAATGGAAGTATGACGCAAATCAGTACTTCATGTCTTGCCACAATATCGGTAATTTGGCATGGACCCGATGCACTGCAGAGAGTCTTGTTTGAAGCGTCCTTGTTGAGCTCATCTGTGTTACTAGCCGCTCATTTTCCAACAACTACGTTTTGAAACTAATCGGTTGGACAACTCGCAAGCTGTTAAATGAAGGCTGAACCTCTACCAGGAAAGGACGCATGTAACAATGGGCTTGCAGAGCAGTTAGGGAAGCCGGTCCATTTCACGAGTGGTGCTAGGTAAGCAACTTAGAGGCTGTATATCATCCCTGGCATGATGTTATACCGAAGTGTGCTGACTACTTTCATAACCTGATAGCAGCAACAAAGCACACAGCCATTAGTGCCTTTTCAAACAATTTTTGCAGGCGATTAGGCAATTCTAGAATGCTTGAAACTATGTTTTCTTCATAACACTGCAATCACACAGCGGCACATAAAACAGTCATGCCAGTGCACAACAACCACTAAACCACCCAGTTCGTCACCGCCTCACCCTTTCCCCCGTTTCAATTCCGACGCCTTTTCTAGCATAATTAGGAACACTGTTCATTTTTGTTCTCTATAGTATGACTATTTTTAAGACGTTGTGGGCGTTGTTTTATCCATATGTAGACAACATAGCTTGTATTTTACATGTGAACAGCCTAAAGGTGGTTTTTTACAGTTTTGGATCTGAACAGTGAGTTCTGCATGAATTGGGTGTGCGGTTGTTATGCGATGTGCTCCAAAAAACAGGCATCTGCGATTCGTCACCTCGCATTCACAATTAGTAAAAAAAATTATTCCTTTACTTTGCCTTATTATCCGCTAAGGAAGACATGCACTCACAAGATGCAGTTGAGCTTTCAAAACAAATTGGACAGGCTGCGTTTAGGTGGGTTCTCTGAGTCACATGTGAAAGGGCTCGCCAAAAGCCTAATGCTGGGAATGAAGTGAAAAGCAGTGAAAGCTGGGGCAGATGTGCCCCCGAAAACAGGTTTGACTAGCAGTGGTGTTGTATGTGCACAATTTGGCCCACAATTTTGAGAACTTTGCGAGCATTCATGGTGTTCTCATCCTTTCAAACCGCAGGAAGCTCGCAGGCCTTTACACTAGGTTCAGAAAAGAAGAAAAAGAAAAAAAGGGGATGCGGAACCAAGCGTTGGTTACTTTTCATGAGTTGTACCATAGTGGCAGTATGAAATCGCCCTCTCAAGCAGTTTTTTTTTCATACAGGATAAACTGGGCGCTGTTTAAATGAGGAAATCTCAGGGAACATGATCAAAATATTGAACAAAATAAAGAGGGTCAAAATTAAACTAAGCACATCCGAACTTCCGCTTCACATTCTTGTGTGCCATGCTTTGCTGGCATGCGATTTATTGCCAGAACTAAGAATACTTTAGCGAGGGTACTGATTGAAGAATTCTACCTAAGAAAGAAAGGTAGCTCTTGCATCAGAGAAAATTCTATAAAATTGTACAAGGGCGAGAAAGCATCCCTTATTGGGGAGTCAGGACTACCTTAGACTTCAAATAACTAAAATATCAGGCAGGATTTAATAAACGCTACTCGACAATAGACCATATTCACACTATGTATCAGGTGATCGAGAAATGCGCAGAATATAACCAACCACTTTACGTAGCCTTCATAGATTAGGAGAAAACATTCGACTCCGTACAATACTCAGCAGTCATGCAGGCATTACAGAATCAGGGTGTGGATGTGTTTTTATTAAAAATACTGGAAGAACTCTATAGCAACTGCACAGCTACTATAATCCTTCATTAAGTAAGCAATAAAGTTTCAATATATAAGGGGGTCAGGCACGAAGACATGATATCGCTAATGCTATTCTCCGCCTGTTTACAGGAGGCACTCAGAGGCATGGATTAGGAACAGCTGTGGATCAGAGTTAGTGAAGACTTCCTTATTAATCTGGGATTTGCTGATGACAATGCCTTGCTAAAGCAATTAGCAGGTGAAGCACAAGGCATGATCATTAATTTAGACAAGCAGTATAGAATCGTGGGTCTAAAATTTGACATGTAGATAACCAAAGTAATGTTCAAGAGTCTTGCAAGGGAGCAGCATTTTACAGTTGGCAGCGATTTGCTGCAACTGGTAAGGGAACAATTCTGCTTAGATCAGGTAGCGACTGCTAATATGGATCATGAGCGGTGAATAAATATAAGGATAAAAATGGGGTGGAGCGCATTTGGCCCGTTCTCTCAGATCATGCAACGGGAGGCATGCCCGTCCACCAGCACCACTTGCCGCCGTCGGTGGCCTGTCGCAGCGTTTCCCGAACAGGAGCACGGGTGGGTGCACTTGCGAGCAGAGCTGCCGAAGGTACGGTGGTACCAGTATACAGCCGACGGCAACGTGTCGGGCTGCGCGTCAGATGTTTGGGGCACTGAAGTACGCGAAGATAGCGGGGAGCAGGGGCGGGACCGGAAATTCGACGATGAACAGCGTGGTAGTGGCGCGAGGACATCAAACCTTCCTGGCAAGATCACTATGTCGACATTTGATGCTGGGAAGTTGGGTGTCTGCGGCAGTAGTTAGAGGCCGACTGTTCACAGCGTCGACGCTGGGGAGCCGTGAGTAGTCCGCAACACGGTCAGCTAGTTCAGCGAGCTTGTCTAATGAAACATCATACGCAGGTGCGAGGATGGGGACCATGTGTTGGGGAAGACGCTGAAGGAACAACTCACGCAGAAGGAGGTCGTGCTGTGCGACGGAGTCTCCGAAAAGCTGGTGCAGGCGAGGGAGGAGCTGGGAAGGGCTGCTGTCACAAAGCTCTGTAGCGCTGAGGAGCTGCTGTAAGTTGCTGCGCTCGCACGCTGACTTCCGGTTGATGATAGCGGCCTTCAACGTATCGCAGGGTCGAGCCGAGTCCGGCGAGCTGATGACGTCCACTAATTCCTCAGCGAATTCAGGAGGCAAGGCTGGCACGAGGTGGAAGAATTTGGTCTCCTGGCTGGTAATACGTCGCAGCTGGAAAGGCGCTTCCCCCTGCAGGAGCCAGCACCGGGTCTATTGGGCAAAAATGCGGCAGGTTGACTGGCTGGAACGCACCCACCGAAGAATCGAGAGGCTGAGCGTTCTGCTACGGGTCGCCGCCGGTAGAAAGGGCAGAAGAGCCAGGAGAATCCATGAAGGAGGATGGGGTGTCGTGTTCGAAGCCGGGTAACCAATTCTGTCTAAGCTAGGGCGAGGAAGAACGAGCTCCGACATCGTTGAGGTTCGAACTGTTTTTAATTTCACTGCTCACGTTGCGACTGCCCAGTCCAAATTTCTTCTGCTTGTATTGCGCCGCGTGCCTCGGCCTGCGAGCCGAGCGCGGCGCGATGGGCCCTACAGACACATTAACAATATCCATTTAGAGAAAGGCATATAAACGCAGCATCTTACTGGTACTCAGCTATGGGGCCAAAACGTAGAGGCTAACTGAAGGGGTTCAACTTAAAATGTGGAGAGCGCAGTAAGATATGCAAAGGAAAATAATAGGTGTTACATTAAGGGACAGGAAGAGGGCAGAGTGGGTCAGAGAATAAACGTGGGTTAGATTCTCGACAAAATCATGGAGAAAGGCTAGGGCACGGCAACTAATGCGAAGAGAAGAATAACTGATGAATTAATGTGTTCTTTGAGTAATTTGCAATTGAGGACTCACATGCATATGTTTTCTGTGAAATAAAGCAGCTGTGTCCCGTTTTCCTCCTTTGTGGGATGTGTAGTAGCTTTGGTGGCTTTAAATATTTACAATGAACACCTACCAGCGTACACAATAAGAAGCTGTCTTGATCATTAAAAAGAACCACGTTTCTATGCTCTTATCGTTAGTAGCACGGAACATCGCCCACTCGAAAAGAACCTCAGAAATCGGCTTTACTTGCCTCCTGAAATTGAACATATCAAAACCCGTCGATGTGTCCGCCGAGAATGATGCCCTTATCTTCGCCACAAAAAAGGCTGAC